>NC_072412.2:87011316-87314874 GCF_028858775.2 Pan troglodytes | reverse complement strand
TCTGATGGGCTTCCCTTTGTGGGTAACCCGACCTTTCTCTCTGGCTGTCCTTAACATTTTTTCCGTCATTTCAACTTTGGTGAATCTGACGATTATGTGTCTTGAGGTTGCTCTTCTCGTGGAGTATCTTTGTGTTGTTCTCTGTATTTCCTGAATTTGAATGTTGGCCTGTCTTGCTAGGCTGGGGAAGTTCTCCTGGATAATATCCTGAAGAGTGTTTTCCAACTTGGTTCCATTCTCCCTGTCACTTTCAGGTACACCAATCAAACGTACATTTGGTCGTTTCACATAGTCCCATATTTCTTGGAGGCTTTGTTAATTACTTTTTATTCTTTTTTCTCTAATCTTGTCTTCACACTTTATTTCATTAAGTTGATCTTCAATCTCTGATATCCTTTCTTCTGATGGATCGATTCGACTATTGATACTTTTGTATGCTTCACAAAGTTCTCATGCTGTGTTTTTCAGCTCCATCAGGTCATCTATGTTCTTCTCGAAACTGGTTATTTTAGTTAGCAATTCCTCTAACCTTTTTTCAAAGTTCTTAGCTTCCTTGCATTGAGTCAGAACATGCTCCTTTAGCTTGAGGAGTTGGTTACTACCCACCTTCTGAAGCCTACTTCTGTCAATTCATCAAACTCATTCTCAGTCCAGTTTTGTTCCCTTGCTGGTGAGGAGTTTTGATCCTCTGGAGGAAAAGAAAGGAGGCTTTTGGAATTTTCTGCCTTTTTTGTGCTGGTTTTTCCTCACCTTTATGGATTTATCTACCTTTTGTCTTTGATGCTGGTGACTTTCGGATGAGGCTTTTGCCTGGACATCCTTTTTGTTGATGTTGATACTATTCCTTTCTGTTTGTTAGTCAGGCCTCTCTGCTGGAGGTCTGCTGGAGTTTGCTGGAGGTCCACTCCAGACCCTGTTTGCCTGGGTATCATCAGCAGAGGCTGCAGAATGACAAATATTGCTGCCTTTCTCCTCAGCAAATGCAAAAGAACAGAAATAATAACAAACAGTCTCTCAGACCACAGTGCAATCGAATTAGAACTCAGGATTAAGAAACTCATTCAAAACCGCACAACTACATGGAGACTGAACAACCTGCTCCCGAATGACTACTCAGTAAATAATTAAATTAAGGGAGAAATTAAGAAGTTATCTGAAACCAATGAGAACAAAGACACAACGTACCAGAATCACTGGGACCCAGCTAAAGCAGTGTTTAGAGTGAAATTTATTTCACTAAATACCCACAGGAGAAAGTGAGAAAGATCTAAAATCAACACCCTAACATCACAATTAAAAGAACTATAGAAGCAAGAGCAAACAAATTCAAAAGCTAGCTGAAGACAAGAAATAACTACGATCAGAGCAGAACTGAAGGAGATAGAGACATGAAAAACCCTTCAAAAAATCAATGAATTCAGGAGCTGGTTTTTTGAAAAGATTAGCAAAATAGATAGAAAGCTAGCCAGACTATAAAGAAGAAAAGAGAGAAGAATAAAATAGACATAATAAAAAATGATAAAGGGGAGATCACCACTGATCCCACAGAAATACAAACTACCATCAGGGAATACTGTAAACACCTCTATGCAAATAAACTAGAAAGTCTAGAAGAAATGGATAAATTCTTGGACACATACAACTCCACCCCAAAACAAAACCAGGAAGAAGTCTAATCCCTGAATAGCCCAAAAACAAGTTCTGAAAATGATGGAGTAATTAATAGCCTACCAACCAAAAAAAGCCTAGGACGAGATGGATTCTAGCAGAGGTACAAAGAGGAGCTGGTACCATCCCTTCTGAAAGTATTCCAAACAATAGAAAAAGAAGGACTTCTCCCTAACTAATTTTATGAAACCAGCACCATCCCGATACCAAAACCTGGCAGACCCACACAACAAAAAATTTCAGGCCAATATCGCTGATGAACATCAATGTGAAAATCCTCAATAAAATACTGGCAAACCGAATCCAGCAGCACATCAGAAAGCTTATCCACCACGATCAAGTCAGCTTCATCCCTAGGATGCAAGGCTGGTTCAACATACACAAATCAATAAACATAATCCATCATACAAACAGAACCAATGACAAAAACCACATGATTATCTCAACAGATGCTGAAAAGGCCTTCAATAAAATTCAACACCCTTCATGCTAAAAAGTCTCAATAAACTAGGTATTGATGGAAGTATCTCAAAATAATAAGAGCTATTTATAACAAACCCACAGCCATACTGAATGGGCAAAAGTTGGAAGTATTTCCTTTGAAAACCGGCACAAGACAAGAGTGCCCTCTCTAACCACTCCTATTCAACAGAGTATTGGAAGTTCTGGCCAGGGCAATCAGGCAAGAGAAACAAATAAAGCATATTCAAATAGGAAGAGATGAAGTCAAATTGCCTCAGTTTGCATTTGACATGATTTTATATTTAGAAAACCCCATTGTCTCAGCCCAAAATCTCTTTAAGCTGATAAGTAACTTCAGCAAAGTCTCAGGATACAAAATCAACGTGCAAAAATTACAAGCATTCCTATACATCAATAACAGACAAACAGAGAGCCAAATCATGAGTGAACTCCATTCACAATTGCTACAAAGAGAATAGAATAGCTAGGAATACAATTTACAAGGAATGTGAAGGACCTCTTCAAGGAGAACTACAAACCACTGCTCAAGGAAATAAGGACACAAACAAATGGAAAAACATTCCATGTTCATGAATAGGAAGAATCAATAATGCAAAAATGTCCATACTGCCCAAAGTAATATATAGATTCAATGCTATCCCCATCAAGCTGCCATTGAGTTTCTTCACAGAATTAGAAAAAAACTACTTTAAATTGCATATGGAAACAAAATGAGCCTGTATAGTTAAGACAATCCTAAGTAAAAATAATAAAGCTAGAGGCATTATGCTACCTGCCTTCATACTCTACTACAAGGCTACTGTAACCAAAACAGCGTGGTACTGGTACCAAAGCAGATATATAGACCAATGGAACAGAACAGAGGCCTCAGAAATAAAACCACACATCTACAACCATCTGATCTTTGACAAACCTGACAAAAACAAGCAATGGGGAAAGGATTCCCTATTTATTAAATGGTGTTGTAAAAACTGACTAGCCATATGCAGAAAACTGAAACTGGACCCCTTCCTTACACCTTATACAAAAATTAACTCAAGATAGATTAAAGACTTAAATGTAAGACCTAAAACCATAAAAACCCTAGAAGAAAACCTAGGCAATACCATTCAGGACATAGGCATAGGCAAAGACTTCATGACTAAAACAACAAAAGCAATGGCAACAAAAGCCAAAAATTGACTAATGGGATCTAATTCAACTAAAGAGCTTCTGCACAGCAAAATAAACTATCATCAGAGTAAATAGGCAACCTACAGAATGGGAGAAAATTTTTGCAATCTATCCGTCTGACAAAGGGCTAATATCTAGAATCTACAAGGAACTTAAACAAAGTTACAAGAGCAAAACAACCCCATCAAAAAGTGGACGAAGGATATGAACAAACACTTCTCAAAAGACGACATTTATGCTGCCAAGAAACATACAAAAAAAAGCTCATCATCACTAGTCATTAGAGAAATGCAAATCAAAACCATAATGAGATACCATCTCACACCAGTTAGAATGGTGATCATTAAAAAGTCAGGAAACAACAGATGCTGGAGAGGATGTGGAGAAATAGGAACACTTTTATACTGTTGGTAGGAGTGTAAATTAGTTCAACCATTGTGGAAGACAGTATAGTAATTCCTCAAGGATCTAGAAACAGAAATACCATTTGACCCAGCAATTCCATTACCCAAAGGATTATATACCCAAAGGATTATAAATCATTCTACTGTAAAGACACATGCACACATATGTTTTTTGCAGCTCTATTCACAATATCAAAGACTTGGAACCAACCCAAATGCCCATCAATGATAGATTGGATAAAGAAAATGTGGCACATATACACCATGGAATACTATGCAGCCATAAAAAAGGATGAGTTCATGTCCTTTCCAGGAACATGGATGAAGCTGGAAACCACCATTCTTAGCAAAGTAACACAGGAACAGGAAACCAAACACCACATGTTCTGACTCACAAGTGGGAGTTGAACAATTAGAACACACGGACACAGGGCGGGGAACATCACACACCGGGGCCTGTCGGGGGGTTGGGGGCTAGTGGAGGGATAGCATTAGGAGAAACACCTAATGCAGATGACGGGTTGAGGGGGCAGCAAACCACCATGGCATGTGCCTACCTATGTAACAAACCTGCACATTCTGCACATGTATCCCAGAACTTAAAGTATATCAAAAAATGAAAAAATACAAAAATATAAATAATAAAAAATAAAATGCATAGCAAATGCATGAGGCAAAGAACAGTAAAGAAAAAAATGGCAATGATATTGAGCAGCAAATTTTCATTCTCGCTAAGCATACTGTAAGTCTGTATAGCAAATTTATTGATCGTATTTACACTGTGCTTAATTTAAAATCACAAATAAAGTTGAAAATATGAGTGATTCATTGGTTTGGGGTTAAAAATGTATTATAATCTGAGAGACTCAAATACATTCTTTCAAGGCTCCTAATAAAGAGGTCTGAAGAATACAAAAGAAAGGAGTTCACCCTCTGTTTTAAATGGTTGCAGTTGTGGAGGTAGCAAGACACAAGTTTGATGTGAAATGCATATGTGATTAGGCCTTTTGTCATACTCTCAAATGTCATTTTTCCTAAACTATTTCCTTTTTTGGCCTTTGGCAAGGAAACTATATATAACATTTCAGTAAAAATAGCTAACAGTTATGCATTAGTAACAATTAATTACTGAGAGAATGTAAATATGCTTTAACTATTTTACAGGTGTAATTGTGTGGAATAGGTAACCAGCTAATACAATGTTTTACACACCGATTTCTAAGCACTGACAATTATTTTACAGTACAGACAAGGACAAAGCATCAATCGTATGATAGGGAAATAATTACTCTAGTATGTATAACTTGTTACAAATGCATTATATATAATTTCATTAAATTCTGAAGGAAAAAACAATACAATATAATACTTACTTGCTTTCCATATTTAATAAGTGCTTTCCATATTTAATAAGTACTTTCCTCTTATCTTCCATACCAAAGGAAGCCTCAGGCTTTCTTATGTCCTTGCCTAAAATACTTTAGCAAGACAGATAGAGGAAACTATTGAAAACAAGCCTCATTTTTGTATGAATATGAAAGCTTGAGCTTATTTATGAGCCTTTGCTTGGTGTCCCATTAGGCAAGCGCCTTACACTTTGGAATCCATTTGACTGTGAATTAATTCACCTAAAACAACCCATTATGCTTGCCAAGTTCCATGTTATCAAAAACATGTTCTTGTTAAATATTTACAAAGTTTTTAAGCAAATTGTACAGCACGGGATGGTTTCAACCACCTTTGAATATTTTTGAAGTTCAATTCAATTCAGTTTTAATTTTAATGTGATTCTTTAAAATCCCATGCCTTTGATTTAGCTAATTAGCTATGGTTTTGAGGGATAGCTGAATTGTATGCCAGTGTATATCTATTCACATTTCAGACACTGAACATCTCATTTTTCCCCAAAATACACAAAATGAACATCTGATCAAGTTAGTTACATTTCTGGACTGGGATTGAAAATGTGTTTAAATTAGGAGCATTTCATGATTTATAAAAGCATTGACATCCAACCATTGGAAACACTTGAAAATCAAAACATACAACAAATGCATTACCAAATATCATCAAACCAATGTCTAGAGAAACTCAAAAGTATGCTATATTTTGTCCACAGTGGAATTGGTGTCATAAAACTGCTTCAGGCAAATTTTAAAAAATTACAATTAAAATTAAACTACACTGAAACTCTAAATTGACCATCTGCAATTCAGGAGGAAGACTCAGAAGCTACTAAAATTACCCCATTCTATATAATTTGCTGTAAACTGCATAAATACTTAAAATATGTATTTTGTAAATAGGAAAACCTTTAAATTTAATAATCATTCAACTTAACAAATTTTCTTTTAGCCAGTTACATTTTATTACAAATTTTCACAAGATTTTTGGCCACACATCATATTGGCAATTGCACCTGGCAGGTGGTCTATCCTAGGAAGGAATATACCCACTTGTTGCCTAGGGAGACTGGACATTGGGCAGGTTCCCATTCTCTCAAGAAGATCATAGAAACTGAAAACTTAGCATTGGCTTTCAAAGGAGCAATTAGCATCCCATGTGTAGACAGAAATCCAGGACATTCTCTGGAACTTTGACAGAATAGAAGGACTCCAGGATCTCTGTAGGAATCTGAAAATGTGGTATGACTTTTTTAAAAGCTGAAGTTATTTACTGAAATGAATGAATATCTTGGTTTCAAAAGACATTGATGTTAAAATCTGAATAATTTAGAGATAATATTTGTGGTGTAAGAGATAATATTTTTTGGCTGAAGGATAATGAAGTAACTGAAATGGAAATAATAACATATTAAGGGATACATAGCAAGAAGGCTGTACATATCATAAAAGAGTCTTTAACTAACTTTACATTTTGTCATTTTAAAAATGCTTACATCTGTAAGAGTATATTCATAATTATTGCACAGAAAACTATTGATTTACAGGTACTTCCTTAGATATGAGCTAAATGGTCAATTCTTAGATATAGTAAGATCAGCAACTACAATTAATTGCAACAAGGCAACTGGTTATTATTCTAAACTAACTCCATGTGACATTTGCAAAGCATCACAAACATAAGAGAGCATGGAAACATACCTACAAAAGTATTAAAAGTATTAACAAAATATTAGTTGTTAATGAAAACAAAACATTTAATGCAGTTCCTGGAGCCATACACAAGTCTATAACAATAAATTTTATTAACATAAAAATGCCTGAATGAGACAATACTCAAGTTGCAGGCACAAACGAACATGTTTCATGTAAGTTGGAAGGCCAACTTACATTTCATGTAAGTTTTGATACCGGCAAAATACTGTTAGTTTTTTAAAAACAGTATTAACTATATACTGCATTTCATGAAATTTTATTTTCAGTAGTTTTATCAAATGCAATATCCTCATTAGGCAGATGAGACAATTGAAACATATAGAGATAAACGTTTTCTTTTCTCTTCAATTCCTTTCTTTTTTACCTTATTTTCATAGGATTGAAATTGAACCAGGAATGCCCCAAAGCAAGTTAATTCTATTTTCATGTTGACGACAGAATAAAAATTTGTAGAAGCATTTTTATAAGTTCTTGCACATACAAGAGAGAGTTAAGGACATAGTGATGATTGTTTATAGATGGAAAATATATATTATCACCATAACATTTTATGCAAATGCATTGAACATAAGTCTGCAGAGCAAGAACAATAATCAGCATAACTCTCAGAAAACTATACACTGGTTTTGATGAGATTCCGCAAACATTCTATTAACTTTTTTGTGTTGAGATTTTTTAAAATTACATTCTGTCTCAAGCCTGCTTATGAGCTTTCCTTTATTTTTCAAAGCTTATTTGTAGAAGGAAAACACCACTGCCATATTTATAGAAAAATCAGAACTTCTTGCTTTCAGTTTACTTCCCTTTTACCCTATTTTAAAATTTTCCTTTGAACTTGGCTTCTTCAAATTTGTCTATATTTCTTAAGACATCATATATTTCATGTAAGGTTTCTCAATGTCACCTTTTTAGCAAAGCTAAAAATAGAATTTTTATGTCATATTTAATATTAAGAATACCTTATAAAAATGTAATAATCCACTTTGCAACCAATAAGTGAGTTCAATGCACATCATAACTAAATTTTTTAAAGGTCATTTCATATTTTATTTGAATTGGAAAAACAAAAGATAAAATAGGACAAAATAACTGTTATCAACACCATTTTCTGCTGACAGGTTTTCTAAGTTATTGATTGTCAACCACGGGTAATTTTGCATGCCCTACAGGGTTCCTTTGGCAAGGTCTGCAGTTCGAGAAGGGAGCTGAAGTTATTGGAACATAGCAGGTGGAGGCCAGGAATGTTACTAACCATCCTATGAGGCACAGGACAGACCCCCACAACGAAGAGTCATCCAGTCCAAAATGTTAACAGTGCTGAATTTCCCTGCTTTCAAGTAGTCTTGAGATTAGTCAGTATTTAGAAAATGTAAATTAGGAGGTTTACTGCACCTATTTGTTCTCCTCATTCAACTCCCACTTATAAGTGAGACCATGTGGTGTTTGATTTTGTGTTCCTCTGTTAGTATGCTGAGGATAATGGCTTCCAGCTCATCCATGTTCTTGCAAAGGACATGATCTCATTCATTTTTATGGCTGCATAGTATTCCAATGTGTATATGTACCACATTTCTTCATTTAGCCTACCATTAATGGGCATTTGAGTTGATTCCATGTATTTGCCCTTGTGAATAGTGCTGCAATGAACATATGCATACATGCATCTTTATAATAGAATGATTTATATTATTTTGGGTATATACCCAGTAGTGGGATTGCTGGGTCAAATGGTATTTCTGGTTCTAGCTCTTTGAGACATTGCCACACTGTCTTCCACAATTGTTGAACTAATTTACACTCCCACCAACAGTGTAAAAGGGTTCCTATTTCTCCACAGCCTTGCCAGCATCTGTTGTTTCCTGACATTTTAATAATTGCCATTCTGACTGGCATGAGATGGTATCTCATTGTGGTTTTGATTTGCATTTCTCTAATGACCAGTGATGATGAGCTTTTTTTCATGTTTGTTGGCACAGGTTTACCTTTGTAAGAAACCTGCACATCCTGCACATGTATGTCGGAATTTAAAATTAAATTAAATTTAATTTTTTAAAAAAGAAAATGTAAATTAGGAAATAAACTGATTTATTTTCTTTTCAAGCTGAGAAAATTTCAGGTGTGATAACTAAATAATCAACACTTTCCTGAATAGCCTTTGTCTATTTTGCTCTCCAATCATCAATTATTTTTAATACTTTTGTTAGACATAGAACATACATAAATAAATTTTAAAAGCTCTTACTAATATAACATAATATAAACTGAATTCACTTTTTACAATTTGCCAGGTTCTCATATGCAAAATTACACACACACACACACACACACACACACACACACACACAGATTAAGAAAATATGCTACCTAACATTTGTGTAACCCCTGAAAATTTACTAAATTATTTCAGTGGCCTCATTATGCCTGTGAATTCAGTTACCACCAATACACTGATTATTTTCCAAATTGCCTCTAATGATAATCTTTCTTCTTTAGTTTCAAAAGTACTCAAGGACTATTGGTGCTTTCTCATAGACACTCTTAGTACACTGTCCAGTGTAAAGTAAATTACACAGTAAACGCTATTGACAAGACCATAAATAGCATGAGATTATGAACAAGCCTGCCTAATTCACCAATGTATTCAAATACCTTGCATAATACTCGCCATATATAGCTTACTCTCAATCAATATTTATTAAATGAATAAATGAATTAAATGGAAAGCTTGTTGATTTAATTCCATACAATATCTCTGCTTTTTTGACTTTAATAAAACTAGAGAAGCCAAAAGATATAAAGTCCTTATATTTTGTATACTTTGGATTGCAGAAAATATTTAAGGTGGAAAATAGTTGAAATAGTTGGCCATGTGTGTTGATGTTACCTTAATTGTTGAGTCACACAATGTAAAAGCAGAGTAGCAAAGTTGATAAACTGACAGGAAGATTATAGCACAACAGCCTGTGATAAACAGTGAGAGGTTGAAGGAAAACCTATTGACTTCTCAAGTTGTAAACTTCTGAGATAGCATCCTTTGTTAGAACATTGCTTTGACTTCAGAAAAAAAAATATTTCAATCTCTCAAAGTCTATGTGTGCTTTGTTGGGGGAAAAAACAGATTATTTTACATCTGTTTACTTAGTATATGGAAACAGGTTCAAATCAGACTTGTAAGATGCACCAAAACTTAGATGCCATCAAAGTCTATTCACAAAGCTAAGAACAAATATAAAAAGGACCTTCTATTTTTATTTACATCTTGCAATATTAACCATACTATGATACTAAGTAATACTGATTATACTTAGAACTGAAATAAAAAGAAGACTATACTTTAAGAATTCCACATTCAGGCAAAAGTATTAATTAAATCAATAATAAAAACAAAATAAAAATTCAATAATTTTGTATTGGACATTACATTTTCATGTTCTTTCACACTTAGGGGTTATAATGAGGATGTGTTGCAGATGGCATAGGCATGGAATTTATTCTTGTTTTAATTAGTTACTAGACTTATGACTTCATATTTAGATAGGAATTAATTGTCATTTGAAAGCTACAGAGATACATAAAATGTGCAGAGTATATTTCACTGTTCTTTTTAAGAATATATACTTTTTTTCCAGACACTCAGGGAAACATGTAGTAGATTTTTTTCTAAAATTTTCTTTAAAATATATTGTTCAATATTATCATATTTTCTCTCTAACAGTGGTCAATTAGAACAGAAGAGCTATGCTATATCTACTTTGCAAATGTAGATTTTTAACCACTTTTTCTAACTACACAATATTTACTTCAGATTGTATTATACAATGTGATTTTAAAATTATCCTTATTTTCATTAAATGTTTTAGTGTAATTTCTTTGTGCCTTGTATATGTGAGAGGATAAAACTTATTTTATCAGGTTTTATCTTTTGGAAATAACTTGTCTTTGTTTAGGAGAATAATTTTATATACCACTTGTAAGTACTGAGTGCACGTTTTAGAAAGAAATACCCTGAAGAGAGGTAAAAATCACTGTGTAAGAAGAAAAAAAATCCAGAAATTTAAGAATAGTAGATTACTGAGAATCAAGACAGGGATAGACAATTAAGAGGATCTTGTATTAGGGATTTACTACTACAAATGGTTTTCATAATTACATGTAATAAAGTTTTAACTGTGAGTGCCCCCAACATCCTATTCACAATCCATTCTTACCAACACACAAGAAGATGCAGTATCTCCAAGAAACTAGAAAGGCAACATGTCCCTGCCCACAATTATAAATCATTTCACCTATTAATATACCCATTTGCCAAATGTGATGAAATCTTCACATTCATCAAGTTGCTCAGATTCATCAAGCAGTATATTAAAAAAAGATAACATATACACTTAGCCTGTTCTTTTCAGGTTCAAATGAATTCCTATCTACAAATTCCGTTTAAGAAAAACTATCAAACAAGTTTACTAGATTTTTTTTTTTTTTTTACTATTTTCTTATTTTTATTTTAATTTTTAGAGACAGGGTCTCACTCTGTCACCCAGGCTGGAGTTTTGTCACAATGAAGAAAGAGCTGGCAGAGGCTTCAACTGGGAGTAATGGAAAGTAATTTGGTGACATGGACTTATGCTTACCAGGTCAAGTGGCACAAAATGTAATTCTTTTTTTTTAATATTTAATTTTTGTGTGTATATATATATATATTTATAAGGTACATGAGATATCTTGATACAGGCATCCAATACATTATGACACATCATGGAAAATGGGGGTATCTATCCCCTCAAGCATTTATCCTTTGTGTTACAAACTATCCAATTATATTCTTTTAGTTATTTTAGAATGTACAATTAAATTATTGTTGACAATAGCCACCCAGTTTTTCAATCAAATACTGGGTTATATTCATTTTTTTCTAATTGTTTTGTTTTTCCCATAAACCACCCCCACCTTTCTCCCATCCCCCAACTATTCTTCTCAGCTTCTGGTAACCATCCTTCTACACTCTATTTCTATTTTAAATTTTAAATTTATCTTCAGAATTTAAGAATATCACTGTAATATAAGAGCAATGTTTTAGCTTTGCAATTTCACTCTTTAAAGGGACAAGTTACTTACTGATCTGGAATGTCTGATATTATTTTACTAATTTTTCCAGCAAATAATACAGTGTACTTTAATTAAAATGTAATTCAGATTAGATTCCAGCTCTGCTCAAACTACTGGATGCTTCCTATTTCCATCTGAAGATATTCCAGTATCTTTATGTAGAATATAAGATCCTGCACTGTCTTGGATATCTGCTCTTCTCTCAGACCTCGTCTCACCATTCTGCCCCTTTCTCCATGGACTCCAAGCACACAGGTACCTCCGCAATTAACATCCTGCCAGGATTTACACTTGTTCCTCCTGTCTGGGGCACCCATTTCAGATATTTCCACGAATACTTTCAAGGAGTACTTGAAAACTTGAATAACTATAGGTTTGACAAGTTAGTAAGTACTTTATCAAACTTATTTTGGAGTTTGGGAAGGCTTCATTTAAACAACTACTTCAATTGCAGTGATTCAGTAAAAGGTTTATTTCCTTTTCCAGGAGAAAGTGGATATTTTAAACCATGAATCTGTTTCCTTAGAAAGATACCCATTAGCATACACTTTGAATAAATCCTCTGAAATAGAGAGTTATCTAAAATGGAGAATTTAACAATTCTCTAGACGTATGCTTTCATTTCCTGCAGTCAGAGAGTGTAAAAGGGTGTTCTAAAAAGTAACAAAATAAAATAAAAAGCTGAAGGAAAATTCCAATGTAAAGATCAACAGTAGTTACCAATTTTTAGAAGAAATATGCTTTAAACTTCCTCTAAGAGACTTTTTTTTAAAATTACTTCTTGGTAAAACCATATTTCCTATTCTTTTACCTTTAAATGCATATTAATTCCAGACTACTATATTAATATTGAAAATGTGATAGTTTTTCTTCTAAGGAGATTATTAATATTTGATTGCATACAATCATACATAGCTTTTTATATCTCACTTATTACATACCTTTTTGTATCTCACTTATTTTTTGAAAAACAGTGGATAATTCAATTATATGTTCAGCAACACTTTTGCAACAAGCAAACTGAAAAACTATCTTTTGCTCATTTAAATATATTAGCTCATTCAAGTGTATCAGGAAAGTGAAAATAGCTAGATAAATTACTAATGTTTCTTTATTTTTGTGGATATATGAGGTATCACACATTATATATTCTTTACAAAAATAATGTGTCCATGCAAATACTTTGTTAGTCTTAAATTTCATTACCGTTATATGCCAGAAACTGAATATATTTACTGATTTACTAAAAGAAAAACTGCACTACTACAAAAATACTTTTGAGTAACCATGATGGCATAATTTATACTCTATAAAAAGGTTGACACAATGTAGAGATTTTTAAATTGTTTATTTTTGTTTTTAAATGTATGCATTTATTTATTTAAATTGTCAAATTTGTATGTATTTATGTTATACAACATGATGCTTTGAAGTGTATATACACTGTGGAATGGTTAATCTAGCTAATTGAGATATGAATCTACCTCACATAGTTATTATTTTTTTGGCAAGAACACAACATGCACTCTCAGCATTTTCCAAAAATATAATATACTGTCATTGACTAATGACCATGCATTACATAAAGGGGTGTAATTCTTAGGTACAGTCTATGACAGCTGGAGAACTGAGAAAGAAAAAATAAGTAATAAGCAACATTTTGTTTTAAGAAATTTTGAATATTGAATGTGCTGTCAATTTATCAATACTTAAAAGTCAATGATTTAATTATTTTATTGAGTTACTTATCTGGAGTAAACTAGATTAGTCCTAATTACCATTTATGTGTTTTATAGATATTGTTATGACAAAACATAATTGAATGATATAGATATAAATTTTCAGTAAATATATTTTTGACCCAGAGGCATACCTTTTGAGTTCTTAAATCTTTTTATTGTGAAATTTTATTTTTAAAAACGTATCATATATTCTTCTTTAACCATAAAGACATTCTTTGCTATGAATTATGGGGGTTTTATTGTAATTTAGAATCACTATAACTCTTGCTTAGATTCTGCTGTAATCAATAGGTCACAAACAGCTAGGAACTTGCACTTAGGTCAGACAGAATGTAAGATTTTAATATTTCCACAAATAGCAATTATCATCTTTTAGATGCTCAGGTCAAAATATGTGTTGGCATTTATTACTCCTCTCATATTTTACATTCAATTCAACAACAAATTTCTGTTGGCACTACTTTCAAAACAAATGCAAAATCTTACCACTTACTACTATCTCTACCACTACTCCTTTGGTTCAGGATACTATTTTCTCTTGCCTGGTCTATTTAAAATGTGAACTGTGCAAAACACTTAACAACTAGCCTGCCCGAGCAATGATTTCTTGGAATGTGCAATTATCATAAACAACAAGTATGGTCACACCGGTAAATGGTAGTAACATACAATGAAGGGAAGTAATTAAAGTTTAAGAGAAAGTGATAACTGGATTTGGGAGTGTATTCTCCGTAGAGAGGAGGGAAGAGAGTTTGATGAAGAAGAACCACTTCTCTGAATATTTAAATTCTAGTAGACATTGCTTAAAAGTAAATTGTCATTAATGCAGTTTTCCAATGAATTCTCTTGTATACTTTGAGCATAAGTCTGATGGAAAAAAAGGTCCCTACATGTATTTAACAAATTTATGAACAGCAACAAATAACTCCTGTTGCTAAGTAATTGACTTTAAGTAATAATATACTAATCTTTCTTATGCATTAAAAATAGTACTGATATAGTTGTCAAAACTCTGATAATACAAATAGAAATAAATTATAGAAATTTATATAAGATGTATCATTATTTCACTCTTTCTTCACTCTATTTACTTTTTGTAAAACTCTCCTGGGTGCCAAGGTCCTGCTATATAGTAAATGTGATGTATGAAGTTAGCGCATATACAATGTAGGTGAAAATGTTTCCTGCTCTGCCTTTTAAAAAGTAGCAGTATCTTGCAGGAGACAGAAATGGTTTCATGTAATTACAACATTTTAGTAAATACCAAAATAGAACATAAAGAAGCTCAAAGTTCTGACAAGACAAAGTTAGTAACAGCCCAGAGAAATATGAGAGATGCCAACTAAGGGTCATATTTACTCTCAGTGTGGAAGGTACTCGGCATGCAGGAAAATTTGGTGTGAGGTGTATGATAACTGTATCTGGTAAAGAAAATGTCAAAAGAATATCGATAAAATTCTCACAGCTTTAATAATATTTTAACGGAAATTTCAAAATACGTATCAATATTTAAAAGCTAAAATAAATACATGATTTAAATGTTCCTTTTTAATTCTTTTCCTGACTTTTTATTTTCTAGCTATTTACACTCAAAGAATAAAATAGGTAATAATATTTGCCTGTCTAATATTCACATGCTTAGAGTAGTATGTATATAATTGCTCATATTCACTTATACCTGAGACTAGTACTTATTAGGCAAAATTTCCTTTCTTCTTGAAAAATTTCATTGCTATATATTCACCAAAGTTTTTATAAAGAAAATAAATATTTCAGACTTATCCTCATGAGTAAATAATGTTTTTTTCACTTGAAAAATTAGGATTTGCTTCTATAGATCACACTGAGTTTGGCAATAAAGCTCATTGCTACAGCTGCACTCACTTCAGTGAATTACTTTTTAATTACCAACAATTCTTTTCATTTGGCTTGGATGACCAGACTAGCATCTGGGAATTAAGGGAGAAAAAATGGCTTCTCCAAACAACAACTTTTCTTAGCTGTACAAATCCTTTTTCGTTGTTATTCTTATTTTTAACTCAGATTTTAGTGTTATTACTTTTTCTTTCAATACTACTAATTTTAGGCAAAATACCAACAAAAAGCTAAAAACTAAGTTCTGGCAAAGCCTTGTAATTAAGTCATCAGATCTGAGATTTCTCCCTAATAGAATTTTCCAACTTCAGTGCCAATTGGCACAATCTATTTTAGAAAAGTGTAAACCCAATTTTAGAGAAGAGTACTTTTCAGGTGAAATTATTTCTGTCATGGAGGTCTGGGTCACCTTTCAAGCTGTAAAATTTCTACGTCTTTTAGTCTTTTCGAAATTTCTGGGAAATAACTTACCCAGATAATCCGCTAGACTGGAAATAACTAAACTAGCCAGCCTGAATAAAGAAGAGCTTCAAAACAGTGTTTTCCATCTGAGAATCAGGAAAAAGAGAGACAATCTCCCAGAGAGGTTTTAACATCTTTGGATACTCTGCTTATAGAAAAGTCTCACACAGAGTCTGTTGGTTAGTTCCCAAATCACACTCTGCTATAAGAGCTTTGCACTTCTCTGCTGTTCATAAAGGAGGCATTATGTTCAACCATTATGTTCAGCATCTGCCTGGGCTTCTCTCCCCTCTCTTATGTATCTTCTGACTGCATTAAAAAAATCTTTCTAAAAGAAACCACCTCTTTCTCTTTAATATTTTCAAAATAATACATTTGATAAATCAAGTTCTAGCACAACATACAATATTTTCGTCAGTTCAATTTAGAAGGCAAAATAACATTTACTATTTCACAACCAGGTAGAGGTATTTAACGTTCAGCATTATTTACTGAATGGTGTCCTTCAGCCTCAAAAAAATTCTTGACAATGGAAATTAAAAATTGTGTGTATTAGCAAAGATCTTAGTTATAGATTCTGCATTCTAGAGGGAAGCATTGAAAGCCAATAAAAAGAGAAAGAACAGCTTTGGAGACATGTATAATCAGAGAAATAGAATTAGGTTAAGGTTTAGAGAGGACATTCCAGAAAAGTCACCAAGAAGGAAGTTCTGGTGTATTCAAAGAAACTGAAGGAAGGCAAATATGGTGGAAGTCAAGGGAAGGTAAAATGTTTCACTACCAGTGAAACACCTAGTGGCAAGTCATAATGGGCCTTGTAGGCAAGGGATAAGGATTTGGTTTTTCTTTTAAGGGCACTGGAATTCAATAATTCTATGCTCAAGAGTAAGACAATGTAATTTTTATTAAGAAACATCAATGTATCTTCAGAGCAAAGATTGAAGCAAGAAGGTCATATATATGCTAATATCAGTAGTCACCATAAGAAATTGATGTTGGAATGGATTAGATTGAATTGAATTGAATTAGGATGGAAGCAATAAATTTGAAGAAAAGTAAATGGAAAATTGAGTGTTTTGTTTTGTTTGTTTTGCCTTTTGCTTGAAAGTAAAGCTATCAAAATTATCTGATGGTTTATATGTAGGAGGATCAGTTAGGAGACATCCATATTGAATTCTAGTTTTGCCTTTAATAGTTGTCTGGATGATAGTCCTATTTACTGAGATGAAAAATGCTTAGGCGGGAACACATTCAATTGAGGACAAGGTTCTGTTTTGAACACATTAATTCTAAGGTGGCTAATAGACTTGAAATTGAAAGTATTGACAAGTATTAGGAAATTTTGACTTGAATTCACAGGTGAGGTCAGACCAGAACATTTAAATGTGGCAGTAATTAATAAATGGATAACATTTAAGCTGTAAGACTGGATGAGTATACATATTTCAAACTATATTGTGCCATATAAAAATATACAATTATGACATGTCAATTAAAATAATAAAGAAAACAAAAGACTGCATGAATTCATCTAGGATAAGTTACAGAAAATAAGGGTCAACGAGGCTCAAGCATAGCACATTCTACAATGCAGGATCCAGCAAAGAAGGTTTAGAACTAATAGTCAATGAGATAGATGTGAACTTCTAGAAACAAAGAGAAGGAATGTTTAAAGGAGAGAATAGTACAGAGTTAAATGCTGCTGCATTTATATATATATATATATATATATATATATATATATATATATGTGAAGTGGCTATTAGATCAGGCAAACAAAGTTGACGAGAGTAGCTTTAATGGAATAAGGCTGGTATTCAGATATGGTAGAATGAACAGAGAGAAAGTTTCAAAGATAACACTTTACGGATTTTGGGGGGCTTTATTTTGTTTTTGTTTATTTGTTTGTTTTTACAAGGAGAACACAGACACAGAGAGCGAAGGACCGAGAGAGAAATGTAGATATCAACACTTTTTACTCATGATTTCTGATAATATTTAAAATTAAAACATAACCTCAATTTTTCATATAAGAAAGTAACATTAATAGATATAAAAATCACTTTAGGAATAAGTATCCATTCTCTTCCAGAATAGCTCTATTATAATGAAACTCAATATTATTTATTAACCATGGCCTCAATTCAGTACAGAAAGCTATGAACTAGACTTAAAATGTAGGAGTTATCATTCATAACCTTTAAAGACCTGCTTCTGTATATAGTAATGTATTTTATTAAATTCTCAAATTTAATGTTGTAACTTTGCTATTCATGAGGAACACCAAAGTTCCAAGTGTAGATCTTTCCTTCCCCTTCATTTCACAGGTTTTGATCCCAATCAGCATCTTGCACCCAAATTCCATCTTAGCTACTCTCTCTTTTCAGAAGGCCCAGCCTGAGAAAATAGTCTTGAAAATAATATTCTGTAATGTCAACACTATAAGCTTTTTTGTCTATGTGTTACTTTTAAAAGAAAATTAAAGTATAAATTATTATTCTTAAATATATATCATTTCCTGCAGAGTTAAGTAAGCTCTTTTTATTATATTTTCTTCACAACAGCCCTAAGTATCATGCCTATTGAATGATGGTATTCCTGGCATAAATTCAAAAGAAATTTTCCTTACATTTATTTATCTAAGTCACGATACTTAGATAAGTTGACTTGTTTTATATTGAAAGTAGGTCTTTCCTACACAGTTTGTGATTTTTTCTGAATTTTCTTACTGATGTTGTTTTATATTGAGAGAATAAATAGGTTCTTTGCCTATTATTCAAATATTATTTACCTTTTCTCTATTCTAGATATTGCTTGAAACCATTCTTTTCTATTGACATCATTCATTTTATTTTTCAGTATGGAAGATTTGCTTCATGTTATATCCATGTATCTGCCCCCTGGAATTTCCAATTGCTGTGTATATACATGTGTAGATGTATGTGTACATATATGCACATGTCTTATTTTCTCATACTCTCTATTATATCTCATATATTTTTTCCAAATTGACTCCCATACTACCCAGTCTATGGCATCCTTACTACCTGATATGGTTTGGCTGTGTCCCCCACCCAAATCTCATCTTGAATTGAGACTCCACAATTCCCACATGTCATGGGAGGAACACAGTGGGAAGTGATTGAATTATGGGGGCCAGTCTTTCCTGTGCTGTTCTTATGATAGTGAAAGAGTCTCACAAGATCTGATGGTTTTAAAAAGAGGAGTTCTTTTTGCCTGCACAAGCTCTTTTTGCCTGCCGCCTTCCATGTAAGATGTGACTTGCTCCTCCTTGCTTTCTGCCATGATTGTGAGGCTTCCCCAGCCATGTAAAACTGAAGTCCAATTAAACTTCTTTCTTTTGTAAATTGTCCAGACTTGGGTGTGTCTTTATCAACAAGCATGAAAGCAGACTAATATGCTACTCTATTTCCCCTTTAAAAGCAAAGCAAAACAAACAAACAAAACCCACTTCTCACCCGGAATATTTAATTTTTTTGCTTTAACCTGTGCAGAATTCTTATCAGGTTCCTGCAAACCCTCATTGCTTCCTTCATTGGAGACTTGTTTCCTTTACCCTTTACCTTACCTTGCTTCATTTGATCCCTCAGTTATCTATGTATACTCACTTTAATATATTTTAATATATTTTTAATAATAGGTATTCAAAGTAAAATTTCTAAATCCCTTCAGCTCTGAAAATGTATGTTTAATCAGTCTGTTCTCACTACTTGGTACGTAATTTGGTAGGAGAAAGAATTTGAAGTGAAAAAGCATATCTCTTTCAGTATTTGAAAACCAATCACCACTGTCCTCTAGGATTTAGTAATATTAATGAGAAATCTAATACAGTAAGTCTTCACTTAATATGATTGATAGGTTCTTGGAAACTTTGACTTTAAATGTAATGTTATATAAGGACACCAGTTTCACCACAGGCTAATTGACATAAACAAGAGTTAACCTCGTACGGCATATTTCTGGTCACAAAAACATCACCAAAACACTTTCTCAATAAAAAGTCAGAAGTACTTTTAATATTAAACATTCAAATAAATGTGAGCTCTACATTCATTTAAGAGAAATTAATAGAAACTAGTAAGATAATTATGTACTAAATTTTTTGGTGAATCAGTGAGTGATGGCAGTCATAGAAGTGTGGGGGTAAAACAAGGAATATGTTTGGAAAGTGATCATTGCTCGGAGCAGCTTCTACCACTGTACAGTTCAAAAACAAACAATCCCAACTATCCAAGCCCTTTCAGACCACATATATTTATGTATTTATTTAGACAAATATATGCATGTTAATAAACAAATAACATTCTAGAGATGGATGCATGCAAAGATTTAAAACTTTGAGAGAATACAGCACACCAGGGAGACTAATTCTATGACTATTGGAAGGATAATACCAAGAGTTTGGAGTATGCTCCTTACCCAGATTTCCCATAAACCAAGTGACCTAAAATCAAGTAGATCAAAGAATAAGCTAGATAAAGAGTTTACCCACTTAAAGCAGTTTCTTTGTTACTTCCCTACAACTGAATCCCTATAATCTTCATTTGATGTATTTCTCTACAGGCCACAAGGGCGAGCAGCTGCACAGATATTTCTCTGTTTAGCCAATTCTATTACTTAGTATAACTTTCACAAGAAAATTTAAAGTCTGCTGTGTAACTAAAGCCTTTACATTAGAATCTGCTATAAAGCTTATCATGAGGAATACCTTTCTAATCATTGCTTATTTTACTCCAAACCATGGAAAAAGGACCTAACAAATGATGCCCTTCTAAAAAAGTGAAGGCCTCCTGGCAATATTCTCTTTAACCCATGATGCAGACCACATCATTTATTGTCAGGAATTTGTATGATTATTGCCTACAAATTTTTGTTTTACAATAATTGGAATTTATTCATTCACACATTTCTAATTTGCTTATTTCATTTTAGGGTTGCAGGTGGTTGGAGGCAATCCAGGTAGCTCAGAGCACTGGGTGGGAACCAGCCTGGACAGAAATAATGTAAATACACCAACTCGCCTAATAGGCACAACTTTGAGATGTGGAAGGAAACCAAACACCCAGAGAAAACCCACACAGACATAAGATAATGTGCCAACTCCACAGAGGCAGTGGCCCCAGCCAGAAATAATTTTCTTTTCTCATCAAAGTTATAACAAAACTACTTTATTTGACAATCTGCTGTATCATTAAATTATTGCAACTTTGTAGATTACCTATTTTCTCTATAAAACCCAAAACTTCTACAGATTTATTTGTTGTTCTGGTTACTCATAATGATTTTTATAGGTATCAGTATAGGTTATTATATTTACTCCGTTTGGCAATTCTAATATAAAGACTGCTTTTTTATGATCTTTTAAAAAATTTCTTTTGAAAAATGTTTCCATTTTTTGGTTTTTCATTTTTACTTTGAAAAATCTGTTCTTGTCAAGATATTGAACCAATGATGGAGTCTGCATCTTATATTCATTTTGGCACATAGTAAGAACTTGATATTTTGAATCAATACCTTCATCTTTTTGTCATTTTATGAGCTATTTCTTTGATGTAATTTAGCCCTTCTATTGATTTTTTAAAAATTTTTCTGATGAGCAAAGAAAATCTAGCAACTTCATTTTTTAAAATAATTGATTTAATCCTCAGAAACTCTTAGGAATAGATAAGGAGGGGAATCAACGGTGTAGGATGCAAAACAAATGCTCAGTTTTAGGACAGCTACCTTTAAATGTTCAGTTACTTTAATGGTTAATTCTATTATTGGCTGATTCTATTTCTTTCTCTTTCTCATTCTCTTTCTCTTAGCTCAGATGGTGTGTGAGCACAGGGTTGTGTAGGAAATAAGCTTGAATGATCTCATACCAGCCATGAGAAGAGTCTGTAGAGCAGCATGTGTGCTCTGGCCCCGCATTGTTTTCCACTGTGGTAGGGGTGGGAATAGATATTATTAGTCTGTTCCCCACGGATGGGATTTGGCTACAATATTTGTGGCTGATGACCTCCTGGTTTCTTATTCTAGTATGGCCAGAGCCTACCTAGATCCCACCAATTATCTTATTTTTACACCATGCTGTGTGTGCTCTCCTGTGGGATGACTGTGCTTCCTAAGATGTCTCTATATTGCTGCTGTAATGAAGTACCACAAACTTACTGGCTTACTACAATAAAAAATTATGATTTTACAAATCTCGGGTTCTAAAGCAAAGTTCAAACTTAAAAGTGTTGGGTGGGCTATGTCTCTTCTGGGGGCTCTACAGGAGAACTGGTTCCCTTCCCTTTTCCAGTTAAAAGTTCCTTGCATTCTTTGATTTGTGGCCAGCAGGAGTGTATTATCTTACTCTCTCTCTCCGCCCTGTTTCTGTTGTCCTACTTTTTTTTTCTGACTCTCACTTACCCTTTTCTAATCAAGACTCATGTGATTACATTGGCCTCCAACTAGATAATGCAGGATAATTTCCATGCCTCAGGAACCTTAACTTAATCACAGCCCCGAATTCCCTTTGCCATGCCGTGTGGTACATACTCACAGATTCCAGGCAATAGGTATCCTTGGAGAAAGTTTGGGAGGACATTTTCTATTTACCATTTACGATGGTCTTTGAGCTACTGGTAACCTTGCCCCACCAATAATGACTACTTCATCAGTTTTACCAGGCAAAATTAGCAGTCACATGTCATATACTTCTATGGGGCACTGGAAACTGAAGCCATAAGCTTGGAAGGCTCACTTTCTGTCCTGTTATCATTTCATATCATATTCATCTTGTTCCATTTACTCAATGATTGTATGTATCATCTCTTGGAGAAATCTACTCTGAGTATCTAAACTGGGATCATGAATCAGACACAATCTTATTTCTTTTTAAATTACTTTATATTTTTAGAGACATGGTTTTGTTCTGCCACCTAGGCTGAAGTGCAGTGGTGTAATCACATCTCACTGCAAATTCGAGCTTCTGGGCTCAAGCGATCCTCCTACCTCAGCCTCCCAGGTAGCTAGGACCATAGGCCACCAAACCAGACTAATTTTTAAAATTTCTCTTTTGTAGAGACTGGATCTTGCTACGTTGCTCAGGCTGGTCTCAAAGTCCTGGCCTCAAGCCATCCTCCTGCCTTGGCCTTCCAAAGTGCTGGCATAGCAGGCATGAGCCACCACACCCAGCCCACAATTTGATTTTGATTGTTCCTTCACTACATCTAGAAGCCTGTTTCTTCCTAATCTAGGTGAAGGAATTATACAAGAAAAAATGCATGTTTCTAACAACTTGATTCTAGTTGCTTCCCACCCCAAAACCCAGGCTATTGCTTTCCTTATTTTTGTTTCGTTTTCTCAAGATGGCCTTCTTTTATATAATAACTTCTTTTGCCAGTGCATTTGTGATCAGCTTTTTGGGTGCATATCACTTGGTATTTTATAACCTCTCCTTTAAATGACCTCAAATATTAATCCTGAGTTAATTCCTATTAATGTTTGTATGTATTTGCCAAAATTTCAAGATCAATTCTCATTTTGTGTTACCCACACTGTGGAAATATCACAGCACTGGCAATTGCATGATTTGTGTTTAGAGTCTAGTTTCAAATGTGTTATCTGACATTGGGAAAATCAATACACTTTCAGGGCTTTGTTTTCCTTTGGTATCAAATGAGGTTATCTAACTAAATATTATTTGAGATGCAAAGTTTTGATTTTCCGATCCTGAGAAATCCACTATATGTTTATTTGTAGCTAGATGTATGGAACTACTCATATTAGGAAGACATTGTGAGTAACCTTGGGGTATGTCAATGAGAACCAGAGCTGGACACTAAAGTGATACTGATAGATTTTTTAGAAACTATTGCAATAGGAGAAAATAGACTTCAGTATTTAACTGAGTTCAATCTCAAGTATAGCAAGGGCAAATAGGAATTTATAGCCAAGGGGAGGGAGGCAATGGGTAGAAAATTACTAAGAGGAAATATTAAGGGGATTCTTGCTAAACTGACTGAAGCAGGATTCTTGCTACAACTGGGCTGTGCAGGCTTAAAGTCAAGGGCCAAGGACAAGACCTAGTCCAAGAAACGGCTCAGAGGAGCCTGTGGAAAGTTCAGTCACGGAATCTTACTAACAACCCCCACCAATGCTGTGCCTGGGAGAGAAGGAAACAATGTGTTGGTAAAAAGTTATATTAGGAACCAAATATAAATATGTAGCACTACAATGTTTCTCAAATTGTCTTGGTTACAAACAGCAGAAAAGCTTAATAAATATGAGTGCCTTGGCCTCCTGTGAGAAATTAGCTTACGGCTGGGACTGAGAACTATTAATATTTGTGTAGATTATCACCAACATATTTTTAGCTTGTTTTAAATTACTTTACCCTCTTGCTTACAATGGCAACATATGTTTTTCTTTGTTGGGGGAGGGTAGAGAACATTAAAATAATATAAAAAACAGAATATATAATTATCATTACCTTAATCTTATATCCCAGTCCAGAAAATATTGCCCTTAGGGAATTCTACTGATGAAGAGCATGTTTGAAAGAGAAATTGCCAAGAGCATATAAAACAGTAACAACATAGGCGTTATACCCATAAATAAAAGGAAGTCCCATATTTTTTGCTAATTTTGAGTTCTAAGTTGCTTAATAGGTTCATTGTGGAAACTTGAAATTAAAGTTTTAAAAAGCATGTGATGATTATTTTATGTGTCTCTATCAATTATAGTTTAAATTAGGACATCTCTGTGCATGGAAATAGTGTCCCTACCTTCTATGGATCATTGAACAGGTTCCAGAAATGAACATAAAGATGTTTCTTATTCAATTGCTTGGAAAAAAACTATCTGCATTGTCACGGTATACTTTTTTTGGGGGGGGGGGGGACGGAGTCTTGCTCTGCCGCCCAGGCTGGAGTGCAGTGGGGCGATCTCGCCTCACTGCAAGCTCCGCCTCCCGGGTTCACACCATTTTCCTGCCTTAGCCTCCAAGGAGCTGGGACTACAGGCGCCCTCCACCACACACAGCTAATTTTTTGTATTTTTAGTAGAGACGGGGTTTCACCGTATTAGCCAAGATGGTCTCGATCTCCTAACCTCGTGATCCGCCTGCCTCGGCCTCCCAGTGCTGGAATTACAGGCATGAGCCACCCCACCCGGCCGTCACATGGTATACTTCTAATGTGCTTAGAGCTAACTTTGGAATGTGATAATTCTTCCTAAGACTTAACTATAATAAAAGTACATACATGTAGTACCTAATGCCATCACAAAAGCTTAAAAAGAAACAATTCATACCATTAATTTTGGGCTATAATTTTAGTGAGAGCTAATGTATTAATTGATTCCTAAAATTGCATATTTTATACTTGACTATTAATAATGTATTATTTATATTTAGATATTCTGAATTACAAATTAAAAGCATGATTTGCTAGCATTTTTTACAATATTGTGTTGTGTGAGTGTAATAAGCTATGACATGCTTGTGTGATGTAGATCCAGTTTCATGTCAATTATATGAAAAGTAAAGCTGTTTACAAGCCAAATGATCTCCTTTGAGTTCAAGCTCTCAGACTGTGAATACCACGGGTGGTTTCTTGGCATGCAGATTTCTTCCACCTGTTCTTAGATGAAACATAACTGTGAACCATAGGAGATGTGATTTTCAGTGCTAAATAGAAACCATTTACTTTATAACTTTGCAATGGAAAACTACCAGTATGGCCAATTAGGTGTTGAATACTTTAAATATTTTTCTCTACCAATATAAGATTTTTGCCTAGAAAATGTCTTCGCCAAAACAAACAAGAAAACAAATCGGTTGTTTAATTTACACAATCAAGTTATACAAATATGATAGAAAAAACTGAGGCAATAATATAGAAAATTCAGGTTAATTAAAATTCTATTGGGTATAGTGTTTAATCTTGTTGAGTTTTCTTAAAGTTTAATTGGAATGATTGGAATCTTTGGATATGCATTTCAGTTAATCTATAGAAGCAGGTTTAAGGAAATAGTGAAGTAGATCCATAGTAGCCTGAAGGAGTTCCTTTACCTTTCTCTTATATATTATTTATAAGTAAAGATGATAATAAGAAGTGGTAGAATGAATTCTATGCCATCTTAAATTGTTAATGTAAAAATCAGAACATTCAGTGCTGAGTGCTTTGAACTGTTCTCATTCCTTTCCTAAGTGTATGAGAGAATTGCCTTGTTGGTAAAATTGCTTGGACCAAGTGTACCTGACTCAATTGGACTCAGAACTGGTAAGCAGATTAATATCAAAAGTAATACTTTTCACTGGGAAAAGAAACTAAAAATAAAACTTGGAGTTTTTGGTATCTTTCTTAGCCTGGGCATAAATCATACCTCAAACAAAGGAAAAGCAGAAATTGATTTAACAGAAAAAAATATATATATATATATTTGGGAAAGAGTCCTTGGGAGCACACAGGTCATGGTTTCTCAGATGCATTGGCCCCCTTTCTCAAGAGCTTGGTTGTTAAAATGTTCTTTGGAGTGTGGGATTTGTATATGTCCATACTTTTTTTTTTTTTTGACAGTCTCGCCTCTGTCACCCAGGCTGTAGTGCAATGGCGCGATCTTGGCTCACTGCAACCTCTGTCTCCCGGGTTCAAGTGATTCTCCTGCCTCAGCCTCCTGAGTAGCTGAATTAAAGGTGTGTGCCACCACGCCTGGCTAATTTTTGTATTTTTAGTAGAGACTGGGTTTCACCATGTTGGTCAGGCTGGTCTCAAACTCCTGACCTCGTGATCCGCCTGCCTCGGCTTCCCAAAGTGCTGAGATTACAGGTGTGCGCCACTGTGCCTGACCTATGTCCATGATTTCTTAAGCTACCTTAAGGATTTCTATCAATTGAAATCAAGAGTACTAATATAATTAGCTTAAGATTAAACAAGACTCAGTTCCCTTTCATAAGAAATTAGATTTCAAATGCACATCTTATCAAAACTAAGGAT
Organism: Pan troglodytes; assembly: GCF_028858775.2. NCBI lineage: Eukaryota > Metazoa > Chordata > Mammalia > Primates > Hominidae > Pan > Pan troglodytes. The sequence goes on along the minus strand of NC_072412.2, from coordinate 87,287,857 downwards.
GTACTTGAATAATAAATAAACCTCATTATATATACATTTGAAAATATTAATATTCTTAATAAATAAAGATACATCTTTCGGAACCAAATTGGCAAAGTAAAAGAATAGGCAACACCAGACCATTATGAGGCTACAGAACTACTAAAAGGAAAAAAAATAGCGTAATTATATGAAGACATTATACTTTTTTCAGTTTGGATGTGATAAAGATAATATGCTCAAATATTTGGTAAAAACAAAAACAAAAACAAAAAAACTGTGATTAACAGCATTACCACTCGGAATGGGTGGAAACATGAGTGAATCATTTTTAAGATAAGCATTTTAGTCATTAATTGCAAGAGTTTGGAAACATTTATTCTGAAAGCTCTTTTAAATAAAATGAACTGTTCAACCATGGAATATATATTTTTTTGAGGATGGAGTGAAAGAAGTAAGTAGACTCAGCTATTACTACTGGTAATGAAGACAGTATGGCATGGGTACTCTCGCAAAATTGTAATCAACTTCCTTGTGCATTTTTAGGACACTTCATCATGTTTTAGTTGACATAATAATCAATTGTCATACTGAAAACACTACACAACTATCTAACTAAATTCTGGAATAAACTTGTAAACACAATAATAGGTTTTGTGGGTTTTCCTACACATCCAATGAACTTCTTTATTTTTTCTAGTAATGGAACCCCAAATTTACTTTAAGTTACCATTGCTCCCTAATTGTTTCCATGTTTTTTGTTTTTTTTTCAAGCAACGTCAATTTCACCTGTAACTCCAGAGACAGGGACATGGCCCAGTGTTGATAACCCAAATTAGCTGAACATGAAAGAGGTCATGTAACCCAATCAGAGTCTTTGAGACACTGTCTCTGGACTTTCCTTGGTCTATGCATAGAGGGTGGCTCCACTTTTTACATAAGCTTGCAGTCTGGAGGCCATGAGTGGGAACTACTCTGATGTGACTGCATGTGGACACTGCATGGTAATGCCCTGTCTGAATGAAATGACAGCAATAAAACCCAACAGCGGGGCCTAGGGTCACATTGTAGCACCTAGATTCAGCTTCACTAAACTCTGGCTTTTGAGCAGCGTAACTTCCAAATTCCATTTTACTTAAATAAATTTATATTGGCTTTTCCTTGACTTGAAACTCAAAAAAGAATTAATTGGGAACTTGAGATTCTGAAAATAATGTGGAATCTAGGAGATAAATACGTAGAATTATGAGCTATAATTACCGTTTGGAGTATCGACATCTCTCACAACTATTTCTCTCTCTCTCCCTTTTTTTTTTCTTTTGTGAATTCCTGCTTCCAAAGGTCAGACCCTCAAAATCATATGTGTGTAAAATTTCCAGCTTCCTCAGTGGAACTGGTTATATGACCCAAGCTGTTCCAAACATATTCAGATTAAGGAAAAACCATATAATATTGGGAGTTTTTGGATTATCTTCTGTTTACAATATTGTTTAAGAAACATAAGCAGGAAGTGAAGGAAATATGTGGAACTGTGTGGTTATAATAAGCTTATATCCTCCTTTTTACATACGTGTTCACTAAAGCAATTTGGTACTAAATACTTATCCTATCCTACCAAATATTTTACCAACTTAAACGCAATTTCCACAAGTCTTATGAATATGTTGGAAGTATCAGAAACCATAGGATGTGGAGAGTCTGTTTTTATTCCATACATGATGACACATAACCTCCAAGTTCATTTTCTCTATTTTCCTGCCTTTATTTCCTTCCTTTGTTTTACTTTTCTTAGACTCCTATCCCATGCCGGGTTTGATCTATGATCTTCTAGCAGCATGAGAGGGAGTTGGAATAAAAATAAAAATTTTATAGTGTAGTAATTAGAGTAACAGGTAGAAAGATCAGTAAATACATGGCTCAGTGCTAAATTCTTGCAGATGTTTCTGACTGAATTCTTGCCAGGAATTTGAAAGCAATGTATGACTGTTTCTGGGAGCTGCAGATAATCAACTCTCCCTTTCTGCACTTTTAAGTACAAGGTACTTACAAGCAACATAATGAAATAACTTACATCTCTCTAGTTTGTTGAGCCAGAGACAACATCTGAATCTTGATTTTTTTCAAATCTCCTTTATGAAACTTTTTCAAAAGCATCATTGTGTTATTGTTGTAAACAAAAGTATCTTTTAAATCATAATTATCTGAGTTTCAGACATCTGTTGATAATTAGTACTCTTATTCACACAAAATTATTTTTAGTCCGGAATTGTCACAGTTGTTTTTGATTGTGAGATTATCTAAGGACTTTGGCAAAATTATGGCTATCTTTGGACCTGTCCCAACTCTAATATCTCCCAGAGATATTAGAATCTGGAGGGTCTTGTAGCCATAATTTGAATAAGGCCTCCACGCAATTCTTATACTCAGAAAACATTGTTAAACACTGATTTAGTCTTGACATAAATTTAAACCATATGTCTCCGCTTCTGCTATACCTTCTACATCTAGTTAGTAATCAAAAGTTCCTGTGTCTTTTATTCCTCAATCTACTCCAAAGCCAACATCTTCCCCCATGTCCTTCACATAAATCCTTCTTCCTAAAATTGTAATCTTCCCCCATGACTTAGTTTGTGCTGATGTATCAAATTAGCATAGACTGGGCAGCCTAACCAACAAACTTCTATTTTTCTCAGTTCTGGAAGCTGGGAAGTCCAAGGTCAAAGGGTGGGCAGATCCACTGTCTGTTGAGTGTCCTCTTACCGCTGTGTCTCTTCACATAGTAGAGAGAGAAGAAGCAAGCTCTGTCCTGTTTTTTTTTTTAAGGGTATTAATCCCTTCACAAGGGCTTACCTCTTAAGGAGTAGTTACCTTCCAAAAGCCGTATCTCCAAATACCATAACATTGAGTATTAGAGTTTCAACATAGAAATTTTGGGGAACACACATTTTTGTTTTCTTGATATATGATATGTAGTTAACTCTGTGAAATTATGTTCTATTCATGTGTGCTGCATAATATGAGATTATATCAGTTTTTGACTTTTACATATTGACTTTTACTTTAGTTTTGCAGAAACTCACATTCTTTATTCTCCAAAGCAGTTTGGCTTCTGGTTTGTGAATGAGAGAAACTAACAGTAGCTAACTTAAGCAGAAAAGAAATTTATTGGAAGGATATCTAGCTGCTTAAAGAATCATCAGAAAGACCAGAGGGACAAAGTAGAGAAAATTAGCAGGAAAAAGGAAAGCTAGGCCATGTAAATTTGACAAATATCGTATCACAGAAACAGACCTTTTTTTTTTTTCTTTTGTCTGGGATTCTCCCCACGGACACACTTTACTGGCTACCAATATCACTTCTACTCTAATTTCCACACCACTGCCATTGGACATATTTTCTCAACTGGCCATTTACTTTTCAGCTATTTCTTTAATGTTCAGGTAGCAAATGGGAGCATTTATATGGGTGATTATTGGTCATGTGCTCATTTTCAACACTAGAGGGGATAAAAAGAGATGATATTTGAACTCTTCTTCTCTCATAGTACAGGTAGAAGAATTCGGAATCACATAATGGGAAATTAAAATAGGTAGTGTCTTCACATGCTGATTTATAAAAATACAACTGTTGATTCTAATAATACACATGAGTAATTCTTCCCATACACAAATTTTCAAACTAAAAAATTGCCCCAACAAACGTAAAACAACTATTCTCTGTTCAATGTAAAATTCATATACATGCGACAAAGCGACCTAAAGGGAGGCAACCCACAACATTATTACAAACAATGCTGAGGCCCACGTATCTTGATGTTGTCCATTTTTTCTCTAGTTCTGACCTGTTGTTGTCTAAATATTGTCTCATGTACATAATTAAATTGCAAAGCTAGCCACAATCGATACACTCAATATATGGTTTGGGGAAAAGAAGTAGTAAAGACTATATATATATAGACGTGTATATATATATACACACACACACATATATATACACTATATATATGTATATATGTGTATATATATACACTATATATGGTGTATATATATACACATATGTATGTATATGTGTATATACATATATATGTGTATATATATACACTATATATATGACTATATATATGCACACACATATATATATACACACACACGCACACACGGAAATATAAAGGAACACAAATGATTTTAGAAAATAAATTTTCTCATTTTACAACTGAATTTCAGGGGGAATTCATGACCTTTCTTCTCCATTAACGATACCATCTTCCCTATGACTTCAATAAAAGGCTCAAGTGGTCAGGTCCTAAGTCTTCTTTTGTAACATAAACTTTCCTTTCCGAAAGACCTGTGTCCACAGTGGCCCTGCTTTTATACTGTTGCAATAGTCTTCCATTAACATCTACCATTAGATACAAAAGAATAATAGAGTCTGCCCAGAGAGAATTTGGGCTCCATTTGAACTCTCCTCGCTTCTAAATTTTGGAAATCACCCTAACCAAAATAAAAATTTCCATTTTTCCCAAATGGTGGCAGAAACTACAGAAGATAAGCTGCTGTTTCAGCTTTCAATTCAATGGAATCATGGAACAGGGGAAGTCTATCTGAGGTAGAAAAATCTCTAAATTGCACAAGATGATAGTCATGGAAATAGTAAGCAATTTTTTTTTGAATGGATATTTAAGGGTAGCCATGGGAAGTACCACCCCCTACTTCTGCTTGTGGACTTCCAGACCCATGCAGAATATATTTTGTATCTTACATTGTGTTTTTTACAACTGATGCCTGACTGGGGAAACCAGTGATCCCCATTGACTTTCGCCCACTTCCTTTCTTATTTTGCTGTATAATGAATTTGTCAGAAGCAATGCTCTATAAAAGACTAAAGTGGTTTGTCATCACTTACTAAGTACATAGATAATAGTACTAGCAGAGGCATAAAGAGGCAGAGAAAGAATTTTTAAAACCCAAATGAGTAACTGAGTTATCACAAATTACTACTCTCTCCAAGGTAAAATGAATAAATAAAATTGAACTTTTTCAAGGTTATTCTAAGGATGTAATACAATATTGGGGCTTAAGGCTTCTTACTTCTGCTAAGTTGAGCACTTGGTGGCAGCAGTCATTAAAATAGCTGTAGTTATGGGAAGACTATGCCATTGATTTTCATGCATAGCCTCCTATTTACAAAATAATCTCCTTATGAGGTCTTTGTGAAAATACTACAGTGGCAGATGAAGGAGACATATTTACTTCCTTAGCTTAACTAATCTTGCCATGTTGATTCTTAAAGTTTCTTCTGTCATAATGGCTTTTTTGTTGAGCATTCATATGTGACACAAATATGTTTATAGAAGGGACCATTATATAATATCTCTCTAAAATAATCTTCCTCATTGTTTAATAATTTTTTTCACTTCCTTGACCATCTAACAACATTGATTACTTGTACTATGAATTGTAAGATACCCCTATCTCATACCATTTTTTTCCAAGCAAAGTGGGCCATAATAGATACTACTCTAAAAAATATCTCTGGCAAAACATTGCTTGTTCTCATGGCCTTCAGAACCACCCCTGAGAAGACTATACTGCTATCACAGTTCATTTTTCATTATTTTATTGGTATATAAGGTAAACTCATCTATAAAATGTTATATTCTAATTATCAAGGAAATCTCCTTATAGAAAAATTGTTAATTGAGAAAGGGGAGGTTACAAAGTTGGATAATTACAGTGGGAGGTTAATGACTCAATCTATGATGTGCACCCAAAGCTATGTCAATTCAACAAAATTCATAAAGAACATTTAGCATCATATGAAAATTGGTAACCATTCGTATTAGTCCATTTGTGTTGCTATAAAAGAATACCTGAGGTTGAGCAATTTATAAATAAAAGATGTTTATTTGGCTCATGGTTCTGCAGGCTGTACAAAAATCATAGCACAAACATCTGCATCTGGTAAGGGCCTCAAACGGTTGCCACTCACGGTGGAAGGGGAAGGGATGCCAGCATGTACAGAGATCACAAGGCAATAGAGGAGACAGGGACAGGGGAGTGCCAGGCTGTTTTTATCTACCAGCTTTTGTGAGGACAGAGTGAGAACTCACTCATTATCTTGAGGACAGCACCAAACCATTTATGAGGGATCTGCCCCATAATCCAAATACCTCCCATTAGGCCCTATAGCCAATACTGGGGCTCAAATTTCAACATGAGCTTCAAATGGGTCAATGAAACCAAACTATAGTGGCATTCATGGTTTCAGCTGTTGTACTCTTCCATGGCCTATCACCAATCTAAAAGCTATGTCTGAAAATGATAATGGTTATATAAGAAAGGTGACAGTCTTGCTTCAAAACTAGAAAGTTTCTACTATGCTTTCAAATTCTGGGTTATTGTAGCCTCCGTAGAACATTCTGAAATATCACAAATGCTTGAGTGATACTAGATTTTCTGTTTCAAAGAGTCAAGTGGCAGAAGAACTTATTTGTCATGAAGGGTTAACTGCAGAAAATTCTCTTGCCTTGCCATGAGTCTCATTTAATTTTGGCTGCCTTTCAGATCACAAAGTAAACAGACTGAGCCAAATCTCTTGTTTTTGTTTTTTCTGTTTTTGGTGGTGGTAAGCAAAAGGTAGAGCAATTTTTTTTTTCCATGATGTGCAGGAATCATATATGCTTCCCTAAAATGAAAGTTTTACTTTTTCTGTGGGATATGTGTCTTTGTCTCTGCCAAATATATTACCATATTATTTAGATTTTTTATTAATTTGAAGTCAAGTCAGCATGATGCATACAATGGGTCCATCGGAATGGGAAGACATTAAAGATCCCTAAAAATAAGAAGTGATAACAAGTTTGAGAAATAACCTAGCCCAGGAAAAATATTGAATGTATAATCTACTAGGTAAAGGAAAACTGATTGTGATGTTCTGTGTTTATTAGGATGAAGGCAAAAACATTGCCACATCGATAGTGTTCATAGGAAATGAACTGATTTGCTCTGATACAAAACAAAAGCTAAAACAAAAGCTACAATCATTGGTTAATGTACTACCATTCTGCAAGACTTCTCAGCTTTCATTTCAGACCAAACAAGGACATGCAATTGCTTTTAATGGACTATTTTGATACTGAGAAGGAACTGCTATTATTTTAGGGTCCTCTCTTAAATATATATACCACACTTATATTTATATATTATTTACATATTTATATATATATACACACATATACATATGCATACACACACATAATGTTTCATAATTAATATAAAGCAGTATTTCCTGCTTGGAAACACATACTATATGCACTAGGACTCATACATGATGAGATGTAACTTTAGGACAGATGGAATATAATCAAAATAAACTTATATTATTGACAAACTGAGGGTCTATTAAGAATATTTCATCTTTAAGAAAAATTAAAGTGAGATAAATAAGTTGGTTTTAAAAAAGTCAGTGGATATATGCTTTCAGTAATAATTAACTAGATGATTTGGAATAATACTGTATTGAGAACCAAGTGAAAATGCATCAGAGAAGAACAAGGTAGTGAGAAACTGTGAAATCAGAGTCTGGGCAAGGAGAGAAGACTAAATAGATAAAATGGACATTTGGGATATTTTCTCTTGTAGAAGACTTTAATGATGTTGGACACAACAGCTGAGAGTTTGAGAAGCTGAACAAAGCTTTCCGCAGACTCATGGACCTAGAGGGACAAACTTGGACTTCAAAACCACCAGAAAAATCCACAGGACTTGGGAAAGGGCCCACAAACAGCTACAATGAAGCAATAAAAGTTAACTGGAAAGAAACAAGATTTTCACCAAAACTGAAGACAGCTTCAGATTGTCTCAATTTCGTAACTTTGCCAGAAGCAAGATAAAGTTACAATCATTGGTTAATGTACTACCAGAAGAAGATAAATACTCTCTAAATGAAGATTACATAATACAGAGCCTCAAATTGTTTTCATAAAGTGTAGTATAATATGGCAAATGCTCAATCAAAAGGAGCATGAAGAATAAAATGTGAATGAAAGCAAACAGTAGCAACTGGAAAGAGACACTGACCTATAGAAGACACAGATAATAGAGCTGTCAGTCACAGACTAAGCAATGTATGTTTAAGAAGAATTTATTGACAATAAATGGCAGTATTGTCAGAAGACCAGAAATTATAATAAGAAAATAAGTGTAATATGTAACACTAAAAATTATAATAAATGAAATCCAAAACTCAGTGAATACATTAAGATAAAATCAGATGCCAGTGAAAAAGAATTATTAAACTAGAAGGTAAGCCAGAAAAAGAAATATTCGAAATGAAACACAGAGATACATGTCAAAAATTGTGAAAAATCTGAGATTATACTGTGCTTACAAGTTAACAAATTAGTCTTCCAGAATGTCATCGATGCTATCAGAAAGCACAACATTCCTTAATCAGACAAATAGTTCCTATAGAGAGCATGACAGCAGCATGAACATCATGTTCATATCTAATTTGTCTCCCTCTATATACCCCACAAATTCCATGGGGATGAGGCTCACATTGGGCCCAGGCAGATGCTGCACATACAACTTGTTTGTTCCACAAAACTGAAGAACCCCAAGATTAGAAAATCTCCAGTCTCATAAGGAAGCTGCAAGCAAACCTACCTAACTTTTTCTCAGGAAGGATATGTTATCTTTATTTTTCTGAAGAGAAAACAAATCATTCTTTTGTCCCAGTGTGAGATACTATCTTTCTCTTTCGAGTTTATTTACTATGTAAATCTCTTTGAATATATAGTCTGAAACAAAATCTACTCCAAGATATGTAGAAATACTATGGAGAATTGCTCACTAACAATACATAACTCTGTTTGCATCATCATGCTTTCTGAAAGATTTTTCAATGAATATGCTGATCCATTATCCACTTTGATTAATCTGGGGAAAAGGACTTCATTCAATGAAGATACCATCAATAGAATTCTAAGCATCAGGCCAACTATCAATGCCACCCAATAGTATTTATAGTAATAGTATTATTTATAATAATCCCCAAACTGGAAATTGCTCAAATGACCATCAACAATAGAAAAGATAATAAACTAGCCAGGCCCGGAGGTTCACACCTGTAATCCTAGTACTTTGGGAGGCCAAGGCCAGTGAATCACTAGGTCAGGAGTTTGAGACCAGCCTGGCCAACATAGTGGAACCCTGTCTCTACTAAAAATACAAAAAAAATAGCTAGGCATGGTGTCAGGCACCTGTAATCCAAGCTACTTGGGAGACTGAGGCAGGAGAATCCTTGAACCTGGGAGGCTGAGGTTGCAGTGACCCGAGATCGTGCCACTGCACTGCAACCCAGGTGACAGTGCGAGATTCCATCTTAAAAAAAAAAAAGAAAAAGAAAAAGAAAATATAATAAACTATGGTGTATTAACCACAGAATACTTCTGTACTTGTAAAAATTACAACTTTATGAGCCAATGGAGAGGAACCTCAGAAAATAGTTTTGAGAGAGAAGAAAAAAGGCAGACACAAAATGATGTATCCTATGTGGTTCAGTTTACACAAAATCCCAAAACAGAATTGATATGTGAGTTAGAAGTTAGCATACTTTGGTTAGTCAGTGGGAGGAAGAACCAGGTGGGACAGAAGCCCAGTATACTTCTCAATCTGTATACTGGTAACAGAGAGTTGCTAGTATGCAAATACTTCATTGGGTTTTACATTCAGAATTCATGCACTTCCTTGAAGGTTCAAAACCCTGATCATGGTATAATAATAAAAAAGTGAAGAGACTCTGTCTCTCCAAAAAAAAAAAAAAAAAAAAGAAAGAAAGAAAGAAAGAAAAAAATCCTAAATAAAACTTAGAAAGTTATAAACATTAAGAAAAAGAAAAAGACTGACATTTGGTTTCATACATTAGAATGAATAACTTATTTTCATTAAAAGACAGAAACAAATGCATGAAGAAGCAAGGCAAAGAGCTGTTTGCGACACATGTAACTGAAGAGGGGCTTATATCAAGAACTTAGCACAAATTCCTGCAAATCAATAATAAAACAACAGACAAACTTGTTTAAAAATTAAACAGGTTCTTCAGAAAAATCGGATATAGAAATGTCCAAAGTGGTTATTTTTCAAGGAAATGCAAACGAAAGGGGCCCTATCACCAACATTGGCAGGACTATTACCAGCAGACTCTGTACAAAGTAGACCAATAGCTTGGCTTTACAAAGAAACAAGGGGAATATCACACTCTGGGGACTGTGGTGGGGAGGGGGGAGGGGGGAGGGATAGCATTGGGAGATATACCTAATGCTAGATGACGAGTTAGTGGGTGCAGCGCACCAGCATGGCACATGTATACATATGTAACTAACCTGCACAGTGTGCACATGTACCCTAAAACTTAAAGTATAATAAAAAATTAAAAAAAAAAAGAAACATTATCCTCAGGGAAGGAATCAGCAGAAAAATATGTTCTTGCAGTGGGATTTGTCTGCAAAAGTTCTAAAGTTTTCATTGACATAACACGGTAATTTATCCAAGCAAGCCTGAGTAATTGAAAAAAAAACTTTCTATGGAGCAACAAGAGAATTATAGCAGACTTGGGAATGATCCAGAGAAGGTCCAGAACACTCCAAGCCCAATAAGGCAGGACTTTTATTGGAAAACAATTTTCCAAAGAGGTGGAGGAGATGGCACTATGGATGCAACCTGTGAATATCCTATAAGACTGCTATAGTGACCTTCTTTTGTGATCACACTGGAATGGTAGCAAAATATTTTTACCTGCAAATAGATATCATTCAAGTCATATTGACTATAATTCTGAGAAAATTCATGAGTTCTAATTCATTATGAAAATTCTTACTATTTTTTTGCTCCTAAGCTTTGCTTTCATTTAGCCAGCTGACTCCAATTTGAAAGGAGCCCTTGGGAAAATCCACACTCCTCAGGATAAACCAGACTCACATTATGAGACATATTTCTTGCTTACTATGATGCTTTTCTGCAAAGGCCTTTGGCTGTTTAATGAACTAAGTCATGAAGACTGAATCACCCGAAGTTTCTTAATCACCTTTTTGGACTTTCCTTCAGAAAAGCTAGTTAATTAATTTTGGAAAAGCAGCTGTTTATTTAAAATCAAATAAATTAACACTGTAAATCTTTTAGGAAAAGTTTTTTCTTTCTTTTATTCTTTCTTATAAATGAAGCAAGAATTATTTTCTAGGAGAAGTTTATTGCATGGCAATTTAAATATGCGACCTTGGTCTGTACTGAATGTAAAGAATACCATTTCAAGTATATGATTTAATGAGGAGGAATATTTTAAAAATTCAAAGGACAAGAATGGCTTAAGAGTTGAAATAGGTACTTTGGAAAACTGGGAGATGATATGATTCTAAAATCAGACATTCCGAATCAACTCACACAATTGGAAAGGGATCATAAAAAATTCACACTTAAAAATCACGGATTTGCAGGATTTTAACAAAATCATTTTGGAAACTGAAGGTGGGACCAATTTTATACAGGACTGGAAGCCCCAAAATCTGAGTCTGTAACAGACTGTTTTAGGGATGGTTACTGGCTTCCACTTTATATTTTTCCATAAGCCTAAACTGATGTGAAAATAACTCAGCCCAGGTTTACTCTGCGATTTATAACCTCTTCCCAGTGGAACACCACTCTTGTCCTGAATCTGAATTTCTTCTCCTCAACTGTTGGACCTAATCTACTACTCTGTTAGTCTCCTTAAATAGATGACAGTTTCTCTATCATGGGATTTCCGATTTCTAGTCCATCACATACCTCAAGAGAGGTTTTTAGTCAGTTCCTAAGTCTCAGGACTTCCTCCAAAGGCAATAAGTCTGGTGTGAATATTAAGCTAGAAAAGCAAAGCATGGTGTGAATGTTAAGATAGAAAAGAAAACAAGTATCTGAATTTAAAATAGTTTCAAATCCAGTATAGGGTGCCTTGCAAATATAAATAAATAAAATGTTTTTTCATTTGTATTTAAATACAAATCTCATTATACTATTGAAACTTATTTCTGGAAAACCAGTTTTAGAATATTTATACATTTTAATCAATACAAACGAAATAAATGCTGAAATGAAGTTTCTGCCCATCTGAGCAAATTAATGTTGAGGTAATTGAATAAATAATGAATTAATATTGAAATGAGTTTTCTGCCAATTTAAGTAAAACCACAAGTCATTATAAATAATTCCAGCCATCCTGCACTAATCTCATAAACATGTCCAATTGACTAATTTAATTATATCATTTATGCTCCCATCATTTCTAAAATGTTTAATTTTAATAGAAAATAAATTAAGTGGCTCATTGAAACATATATCTACCAGGTTAGAATAGGGTGGCACATTTTTCTTCAGTTGAAAGATGTAGAAATAAGTGAAGACCACTCAAATGAGAACAAGCAAAGGCAATTTATGCAGAACTTGGCATGGGTGACAAAGAGCCATGCACCATCACTTGCATTTGGCAGTAATTCAAAGACAGGCAGGTAGGTGTAAAAGCTTCACAGAGAAAAAAGAGGAAAGTTTTAGTATGACCTGATAGGAGGTTGTTAGCAAGGGGAAGCTGTAGATCGACTAACTAGAAGTGGGGCATCCTATCTGATTGGTTGGGAGCACACACGTGGCTTTCTCTGGTTGATCCAAAGTTGGAAGTGGGAGTAAAAAGGTGAGAAAAAATAACAAAGCTGGCAGGTATCAATTTAGTCGTGACCATTTCAAGTGCTGCAGTGCTACAGAGTTTGAGGTTTGGCTTTCCGGTCTGCAGACTGTTGGACAAAATTCTGTGGGTCAGAGTTTTATTTTTATATGTGGTCTGGCTGCTCTCCTTGTCCATTTGCACATTCAATCTCTAAGAGACAAGTGCAACTATAATAAAACTCAACTTTTCTTCTATTAGGTATTTTAATACTACAAATATATGTGTTGCTTTTTGAGATATTTAATCCCCAGTATATAGATAACACTTATTAATGTAGAGAAAGCTATTGAACTTGCACACATAGTTGAAACTTTCATACAAAATTGTATTCATTTTCAAGTCCTTAAATATAAGGAGCAATATATATCTTTTGTTTCAAATAGAATGAAATCCTTTTTGACAGTGGGTACACAGTCTTGGCAGATCTTTAAGTAGAAACTTGATTTCCAGAGAAATTAATATCTGTGAGACTGCACTGTTCTCTCATTGCTTATAACACATATCGTTAGTAAGCCTTCAGGAATCACCTTCACTTGCCTCTCTGCCCAGTACTTATTTTGGTGGCATTTTCCAAATTTAAAGTTACTCAGGCACAACTACTCAGAAAATACAGAGAAAACTACAAAATTCATTTGATCTCAAAACAAATATTCTGGGAAGTGGACTGTGAAAGTTGTGCAGCTTCAGTTCAGACTTAGACACAGAGAATAATAGACAAGATCCTTCTAGAGGGTGGTGGATCCACAGAGCACAGAGAATAATAGTCAATGAAGGAGTTTTGTGAAAGAGCTTAATAAGAGTCAATCTCTGGTCTACGGTGGAGTGTTGGGGATAGACTTTAGCCATAGACTTTTGTAAAGGCCCTTTCCTGAGAAAGTTCCTCTCTATTCCTATTTTGCTTTGTGTTTTAGTCATTGACTTGTTCTGTGCTTTTCCAGCATCTATTAAAACGACCATATATTTTTCATCTTTACAAAATGAGTTGGAAAGTGTTTCTTCCTCTTTGGTGTCAAAAATTTTTTAGAATTGGTGTTCTGGAGTTCTGTTTAAAGTAAAGCTTTTGAAAATGAATTCAATCTTTTAATCGATACAGGACTAGCTAATTTTTTATTTTGCATATTGGATTAGTTCAGATAAGTTGTATTTTTCATGAGATTGGTTTATTTAATAAAAGTTTTTGAGTTTATTGCCATAATGCTTATACATATACATAGTTATACATATATATATATACACATACATATGTTTATATAGGTAATTACCTTAACATATATAGAATTTGTAAGTATAGCCTTTTTTTTTCCTTTTTTTTTAAATTACTCAGCTCAGGGCTTCTCAACTTTGTTGATCAGTGCAAAGACCTAACATTTGGCTCTTAGTTGTCCCAGTGGTTGGCCTCTTTTCTATATTATTGATTTCTCTTCCTGCCTTTCCTTTTTTTATCTCTCTTACAGTTGATTAAATTTGTTCTTTTTTCCCTTAGCTATTAGAGCAGATTTTAGATCATTTATTTCATACATTTTTGTTTCTTCCCTAATACCAAAGTATTAAAACCTATAAAATTTCCTGAGTCTTGTTTTTGCTACTTCTAATATAATCACATAAGAAAAATAATAATTTACTGATGTGAAAATAAGGGAAGATATTCCGCCCCCCAACTTTAGGAAGTTCTTTTGTCTCTTTGAAATGTATGTGAAATTTTCTAAAAGTTAAATAAGCCTCTTGCCAGCTTTAGGACCCCAAAATGTCTTTTTTAAGTACCTACAAACCATCTCCTTGAAAGCCATTATTGAAGAAGACAGTGCTGTCTTCAAGATTCTGTGAGAGAATAGGCACATGACTTCAGTGGGCACCTTGTTCCAAGTTGTAGAACCATTTTCTGTTATAAAGATCTAATTTTATTTTTTCTTTAAAGTCAATTAACAGATGACTACTCTAATTACTGAGTAAATTTAGGATAAATATGTGTGACAAATCATGTTACACATGCTCTTACTTGAGGACTGCATATTGTTTATTTTGAGAACACATATGTAATGGGCTGTATTTGATTGGCTACATGAAAGTGTGAAATTTCTTTATGATTTTGCAATCTTTTTGGTGGATTGTCTGTGATATGCATCATTAGTACTTATTCAATAGTTAAACTATTTTTTTTCTTTTCTACCTTTGTGGAGAATTTTTCTAGATTGGAAGATTTTATTTCTAATTTTATTTCCCCAACAATGGTATGTTTGTTAACATTCATTTTGAATTTTTTAAGTTCCTTTAAAACATCATTTAAAGTTTCATTCTTTAATGCATGCATTATTTAGAGGTGTGTTTCTTACTTTTCAAATATTTGAGCTCAGTTATTTTATTCTGCTTCTTTATATATTAATGATTAAAATTCTGTCATAATTTGAGATATTAAAATTGTAAATATATTGGATAAAATAGGATATAAAGGTCAATAATTCTTGACTTAGAAATACAGTTTTGCCAATTAACTTGTGTGACTTTTGAAATGTTAGTATCTCTAAGCCTTAATTCCTTACCTATAATATAAAATAATACAAAGTTGATCCGTTTGAATGAAAATATAAATGTGTGTATGTTTGTATGTGTAATGTAGGTTAAAGCATGGGTTAAATTAATAGTATGATTATATTGACATGGGAGATTCATCAGCCTTCCACTCTAAAACTAGTCATTGTTATTATTCAAAATTACCTTGCATCTTTGATGAAATCAATGCACTCACATTAGTAAAGATGGTGGAAAACAACAGTGATAACATTTTTCCTAAAGAAAAGAAAGTAATATCACAAAATATCTTCTCCGAGAAACAATGGGTATTTTCCTTAATTGAAATAACAAATTATAATTTATCAGAAAAGCAGTTGGGGTATTCTCCTTAGTTAAATACTTTAATGAGGACTAGATGGGTTAATGTATTTAAAGCAATCTGAGAGTGACTGAAAAGATGTGCTTTTCAAATGAATCAATAAATCAATGCATATGTACTACCATCACACCCAATGGCTTAAAAGTAAAGGAGTCATTACCATAACAATAGACGTAAAGCTACTTTGCACTGTTACTGTAATATCTATATTTGCTTTTAGATATCATATGCATATAATCTGAAAAACATTGCTGTAGAGAAGGTGTAAGTTATTACTCTGAGTTAAAATGTTCTGACCTAGTAGTTAGATATCAAGGAAAAAGCAAATAAAATCATCAATAAATAATTTATTATTAAAGGGCATGTATATGAGATAATTATTACTAATTTCTAGTCTCATCATTTACTAAAGAGTCAATATTGTTGTTGTTGAATGATAATATATGAAAGATATTGTAGAAATGTTAGAAAATATTTTACCAACAAAAGCATTCACTATTATGGTATCAATGATATCATGCACTAGATGCTGGAAGAAGCTATACATACTACAAATATTTTCATTTTGTTGGTTAAACAAATTACTTTTTTGCTGTATTCCACTGGTAATCTTAAAAACAAATTCAAACAACAAATAACATTGTATGTCAGTTAACAGTTTAAAATGTATTTTCTCCTTGTTCATCAAAAATCCGTATGAGAGAGATGAGTCTACATTGTTAGGTACCTCATTTTATTTTTAAGTAAAAAAAATGACCAAAGTTTGTATAACTTTTATATAACAGGCATTACTTATCTTTGTAGTCAGATAACTTCAAATGTTTGTTATCTCTTTAATCTGCAATTCTCAAATTTTAATATTCTTAGGAATCTCTGAAGTCCTTGAGAAATAAAATTTCGATCCCAGACTCTACTTACATTCTGATGATTCATAAATCTTATTTTTAAATAAGCACCGCACCCAATATTATTGATAATTGGGTTGTCTATTGACCATACTTTGAGAAAAAACACTTTCTAGCCTACATTTTTGTATATGTCTAACTGCCATGATTGGCATCATGCATACATGATCCCCTATTAGGCTCCATCTTTGGAAAGAAATGAATATAATACATGTGTTTTCCTTAGGTAATTGTTGAGTGTATCTGGAATACCCAACAAGCCCTTCTGAATGGCGTATATTTGCTATCAAAACTTCCTTAAAGGTTACTGCGTATTTTCTACACAAATAAATGGATTATGGAAGTTCTTAAGTACTCTTTAATTAGACCTGCATCCTAAACTCCAATTATTTCTCTCAAATCTTGTTTGTATTTGACTAACATCTATTCTAATCCTACAAAGTAATTTCCAGGCTCTGCCAAATTATTGCACTATAAATAAGAAATAATCATTTAAACTTCAACCTTCTCTTTTCAAAGATTATGACACTCGGGTTTGATGGTATTACCACAGAAATGTCAGCTCAATTATTTTTAGAATAATTAGCTTCATTATATAAGAAAGTACACAGATATAAAACTCAGTTTCCTGATTCTAAAGTACCTTCAATAGCAATCAAATCCTAATTGAAAGAGGCTCACACCTGCTACCTTCATCCTTTGTCACTCTCTTATGGAAAGATTTACTACCACAGAATCTAAATAATTATTAACTATCCCCATAGAAATGATTGTTAAATATCAACACATATATCCTTAAGTTACTAGATTGAAATTACCTAAAATTATTTCTTGTAATTGGAAAATACAGTCCTATATAGGGTTGCTGTGTAGCTAAAGTATTAGAGGCACAGAGATGCTATGCAATTTGATGAGGAAAAAACCTGAAATAGGACTCAGGTGTTCAGACATAATCACTCCTGTTAAATCAGTTCATTGCATTCCTAGAACATAGGTGTTTACTTTGTCAACTGAAATTGCTTCTGGGATAAATGGAAGTATTACTCTAGACTGAAAACAATCTAATTTTTTCATGTGATTTTCCACGTATACAATTTTTAAAGAACATGCAGTGAATAATATACAGTTTAGGGAAAAATAAGAAAGATTCGGTTTAGTTGCCAGGAAGACCAAGAGACAGGATGAAGATAGTCACGTGCAGAAAAAGTCAGGGGAAAAGAATAGCAGCTGAGAGCTATGAGTATGTACACATTAATTGAGAGGGTAACTTGGGGCTCAGGTTTGGTACATCATTAGTTAGACAGGTTATGTTTCACATATGAGTAAACAATATGAAGACACACAATAGTTTCAAAGGTTAAACTTAGGTGTATACTCCACTCTCCATAAATATGCTCATAAAATAATGATTTTGTGAGATGAATCAGTTTTTGAAATATTTTACATAAAAAAGTTGACAGTTTTTATTTCCTTTTAAAATCCAATTTGTTTCATAATTATACAATAATCTAAATTTGGATTTATACCAAGTTCAAATTATTTATTACATAATTCTCATGAAATAATATTAATTTCTTTTTAAAATTTTAGCCTACTTATTTGGAGACCAAGTTATGAGACTGGCTAATTTTTGCATTTTTAGTAGAGACGAGGTTTCACTGTGTTGCCAAGGCTGGTCTCGAACTCCTGGGCTCAAGCAGTCCACCCACCTTGGCCTCCCAAAGTGCTAGAAATACAGGCTGGAGCCACCGCACCTGGCCAGTAATTTCTTTGCCTAAGAAATATTAGATACAACACTACATGCACTTTGATTTCTTTTCAATTGTGGTAAGAACACATGAGATCTACCTTCTTAACAAAGGCTTTAAGTGTATAATACAGTATTGTTAACAATGAGCACGATGTTGCACAGCAGAGCTGTAGAACTTATTCATCTTTAATAAGTAAAATTTATACCCATTAGCTATTCCTTATGTTCTCCTCCCCTAATACCCTGAAACATCACTACTTTACTCTTTGCTACTATAAATTTGACTATTTTAGATACCTCTTGTAAGTGGAATGATGCAGTATATTTCCTTTTGTGACTTTCTTATTTCACTTAGCTCAATATCCTCAAGGTTCATATGATAGGATTTATTTCCTTTTCAAGGCTTAATAATATCTACAATGAGAAACCCTGTCATCCCTGTTAGTATATTATCATAAACACAAAAGTATTGATGAGGAAGTAGAACAATTAGAACCCTTGTACACTGTGAACAATGCAAAACAGTGCAGCCACTATGAAAAACAGTACATGTTTCCCCCAAAATTAAATATAGTACTACAATATGATCCCCTCATCTCACTTCTGAATATTTATCCAAAAGAATAGGAACCAGGATCTCAAATAGATATTTACACTCCCATGTTCACTGCAGCATTATTCACAATAGTTAAGATGTCGAAACAAACTAAATGTGCATCCATGGATGAATGAATAAAGAAGGTATTTTATAACTTAATAAGCATAGTTACTATGAATATTGGAAAGACATTTATATTTTTATAAACCATTTAAAAAACAGTTAAATCATATTTAACTCTAATTTTTATATATTCTTGAAACTAATGAATTCAAAGTATATGTAAAATGTGTGTTTCCTAAATAAATGCATGTATGTTGTCCTCAAAGCATTACTATTATTACAATCTCGGTGTGATTTATGAATGAACCAATGGAGTTAGCCTTAAAGGAAGGGGTTTTTAATTTAATTTTATAACTGTTAAGTACAGTTATCATCTGCCTCAGATTTTAAACTTCTGTTCAATAGAAAAAAGTTTATCATTAAACAACTTAGGAAAGCTTATGTATGTAGGTTTTTTCCAGCAGGTTTCTGTTGTCAAAGGTCTAGTTCAACCATCTGATGAAACATGGTAGCAGAGGATATTTGCTGAATGGTACAAGCATTCAGGATTATTGAGAGGAATTTCTCTTTAAATAAAATTGTTTTAAAGATTAATGTTTGGAATAGATTATAAATCCAGCTTCTAAAGGCAGAGAGCAGTCAGGTTTTTTTAGATGCTGGACTCAAGGCATCTTTAAATGTTGGAGTGAGCGAGTGAGAATGGTAGTGGCAATCAGATAAATATCCCAGTTATTATTCTGAATGTTTTTTTGTGATGGCATAGACATCAGAGAGGATTTGAAACAATGATGATAACACTTAACTTTCTGTGAGAATATAATGTTAAAGAATAAAGATAAAATGTTTTTTGGACATAATAAGGACTATGTCAAATGTTATATCATTTCATAAATGATTGGTATTTTGTTTTATATTATTAACAAACTAGATGGTAAACAACATAATCATAAAACTATAATATGATTTAGAAGAACAGCTCTCCCTAAACTTCTAATATAAATAGGAGCTTTATAACAGGATATCCTGACTTCTGAACTTTTTCTACAAATTGACATTTCTTAAGTAGAAGGAACATATTTTTGCATCTCTATAAAGGCTTGCATATAAGTAAGGAATTTATAGTCTCCCATAAGAGTATCAGCCTATAAACTGCATGGAGCTTCACATCCCTGAACTACTGTTGTTCCTTCTCCATCATTCCATCAGTGAGCATAGTCAGAGAAGAAAATATAGTCTCCATAAACTAAGATCAAACTGTTAATTTTTAATTCAGCTCTTATTGACATAAATGGCATGGTAAATGCTTAGAACACTGACTGAAAATAAAAAGAACTGTTTAGTAAATTTAAAAAGTGTTGAGAGATTTACTAGCAGCCTCATAAGAATAATTTTTCTTGAAGTGAATTTCAGAATAAGATATAAATCACTAGATCTTATTTAGAGTAGTTTATTACAGATGCCACGAGGTCCTTTTGTAAGATGGCCTAACCTCAAGTTTCAGTGCCTGTTTTCTAATAGCATTACATAACCATATCTGGGGTAGTATTTATTAGATAGTAATTCTCTGAAATAAACCTCCAGCTCTGTGTGCTTATTTATGGCATTTATAAGATTAAGGCGTGAGCTTAAATAAAGCAGTTTGGATCAGCGCTTACAGACTTGTGCCCTCATGTCTCACGAAAGGATAAAGACAGGAAGATAAACATGGACTGGCTTTACCAAGAGGACATCCTGACTCTTCGTAAGTCACTTTGGAATTTTTCTCACCACTTGATGCCTAACACTTTGCCACCTGTAAACCAATGACTGTTAGGTTCCCAAGACAAAAAGATTTGTCCAAAACTTGTAACCAGGGAAAGTATTGCATCCCATGGAAGAAGCTTAAAAAATATAGCACTCTCTTTATCCAGAAAAACTAATAATTATTTTAAAACTGCTTACACTGATCAGTATGCGAAGAATGTTTAGGGAGAAATTAACAGATATATTCCTTTTTTTTTTTTTTTTTTTGGTAAAGAACTTCCCAAGTCAACCTAATAATAAGAATCATAAGAGGCACCAATTTAAAATAAAAATAACTAATAAAAGTAATAGAACACATAACTGGCAACTTCTCCTTTATTCTAATTCATTAAATCTGGGGCTCCCCAAATAATCTATCTTTTTATGAAATAATTTTAATAAGATTTTGAGAAACATAAGTAATAACTGAAAAGCCATTTAAAATGTCTCTTCATAGCATATACTGCAGGTATTAATATAGTTTAGAAGTAGAAAACAGAGTTTCAAATCATGGGGGTAAAAATGTGAAGCAAATATAAGAGAAGAAAAATGTATTTGAAAATAATGCAAAAATAAAATTTAGAATAAATGGCAAATATACATAGATTGTGTTATGCAACAAAAGAGGATTTATAGTATAAAAATGATGTATATCACTTAGCATTTGTAGATGGTCTGCATTGTAGTCTGTGTCTGGTGCTGGCCTAAAGATCTAGAACTTATTTCTTTCCCACGTTTTAGATGTGGGGATATTATTCACACCTAATTAATGTTCTCTTCACTCTTATTTTAAAAACCATCTAAGTGTATAGCACAGTCACAGATTTTAACCCGCACAACAATTTCTTTATCTAGAAAATTGTAATTGCTTTTGACCTACCTTGAGCTTTCTCAATGACAGCACACACTCCAACATACACTCATAATCTAATTTAAAATGTATTCTGATGCAATAATTTAAACTTTAATTTCTATTTGTCCTAGAGAAAATTCTCAGTCCTCCATGAGGAAGCACGATCCCTGCTTCTTTGTTCAAGAAGGTGCCTATATGTTTGAAAGAAGGAATGTGGAAGGTTTTGGGCATAATGACCTCCATCTTCTGGGATGCTATCTTTTTTCCATGTGAAAGCTATTTGTCCTCTAAATCTCTCTTGTCTAAAACATGAGCATATGGTGCTCTTTGCTCCCTGGCTTAGTGTCCATCTCGTGTTCCTGCCAATCCTATGTTCCCTCTGGGGTCTGGGTACCATTTTGGCACAGCTCTGAAAGTCTGCTCTGCAGGCACATTATAGAACCAGCTTTCTAAGGCAAACTCCTTAGGCACAGTGTCAGCAATATCTGGATCATGTCATTGGTACACAAGAAGCAAAGGCAAAATTAAAACCTCAAAAACTGTCCTCTGCTTGATCATTAAGCTAAGCCCTGCCAGATGTACTTTGATATGACCCAACCTCGATTTAGTATGGAATACCCTACAAAGCAACCTTTTCCCATTGTCTCTAATGTAAGGGTCTGATCCTCAGTCCACCCCCAGTGTCAACCTCACTTACTAAAAGACTTCCTCATCAATGAGTCAAAGTCTAGAATTAAAAAAATCCAGATCTCATTCTTTGCTTTCCTTCTTATAATCCTCCATGCCTAAAAGTAGGATTTTTAAATATCTCTTATTTTGTATACATCTTTGTTATAGCCTTCACAGAATTGTCACAGATGTTAAAAGTTTTATTCAACACATTGCAGGAGAACATTATGAGTTGGTCCTTTCTGCCTTGAATCCTGATTTGCTTAAAAGGAGGAAATGATAATATGGAAAAATGATCTCTCTACCAAATCCCTGAATCTAAATGCTGCTGTCTAAATCTATAATTCCATTGTGTAAGTCATTATTATCATAGTCTTACCTTGTAGTTTCTTTTGTAACCAATAGAAACTGATGTGATTTGACTCTGTTTCCCTACCCGAATCTCATCTCCAATTGTAATCTCCACATATTGAGGGAGGGACCTCATGGGAGGTGATTAGATCACGGGGCCCATTTCCCCCATGCTGTTCTCATGATAGTGAGGGAGTTCTCACAAATCTTGATGGTTTAAAAGTGGCAGTTTCCCCTGTGCCCTCTCTCACACTCTTGCTGCCTTATGAGAAAGGTGCTTGCTTCCCCTTTGCCTTCTGCCATGATTGGAAGTTTCCTGAGGCCTCCCTAGCCATGCAGAACTGTAAATCAATTAAACCTCTTCTGTCTATAAATTACCCAGTCTCAGGTAGTATCTTTGTAGCAGTTTGAAAACAGAATACAAATACCAATATTTCTACTATCACATAAATATATTTAGTGGACTAGTGTGTACATTTTATGCTTATAAATGCAAAAAGTAAAAGCACATTAGTAATTTTTAAAAATATTCTCAATAAAAACATTTATATTAATATTTATTTGACAAAAAAATGTAAATTATACATAAAACTTGAGAAATACTCTAGCTCCTTCTTCAAGCTGCAATATTCTTCTGAAAGCAGTGCTTCCTTTGGAAGCAATTACTTAAATAAACTACATTTTTCACTACAGGTTTTTTTTGTTTTTGTTTTTTTGTTGGTTTTTTTTTTTTTTTTGCTACCAAAGTGCAAAAATGCTTTTGGCTGGCCATTTTCAGTTATATTTTGTGTTCTCTGCTCTCATTCATAACCTCCATTCACAGATAAAGAAAAGCTGGTTTTATTCTTTCACTGAATGTATCAGTTTCCTTTACCTTTCAATTACTACAGGAAGTCAACAATAGCTCCACTTACCATCTCCCTTATTTGTTCCCAATAAAACCTCAAATGGCTCTCCCTAGTCCTTCAAATGCCACCTTTTTCTAGAATGTATCCATGTACCATTCAGTTACTTTTTTGGAGGCTTACCTATTTCTTTTTTATGCTCTAATGTCCTGGACAAGAAAGGGAATTTCCAGATTGAAAACATTCTGTATAATATGGTGAAAATAGATTAATATCACTATTATCCTTGCTTCAGATTTCTAAAACTCAAAAGCATACTAAAATACTGTGTTTGAGAAGGTATAATTTGTAGTATTTACAGCTATTCTTAAAGGTAACCAAAAATTGAAAAAAATTATATATATATATATATATATATACACACACACACACACACATTTATAGTCTGTTCAGGTGAGTTTTAAATGTTGGCTTGACCTTTATTTCTCTCCTTTATTCTTTGATAAACACAGCTCTGAATATTGAAAACTCTTATAACATAGTGAGTAAACAGCTATTTACTTATTATTCATCAGTCTTATAATTAGCTAGTCCTACCTTGAATGCTATTGGGATAATTCACGTAACTGCAGATGGTTTGAACCATTTTACAGTAACATTATTTCTAGTAAAGAATGATCAAATTCTGCATTACAAGTTTAAAAGGACTGTTTTGTTTAGATTGAGAAAAAAGCTATGATCATTTTAGTTTTATTTATAAAAAATAAAGAGGTCATTACAAAATTTTAGAGTTAGAGTAATAAAATAATTTAAATGTGCTATAACAACGGTCACCTATTTTTTCACATATTTAAAGTTGATTGCTTCTGAGAGATGACTTTCCTCTTTTATGGAGCTTAATTAGTTGATCATTTTTTGTTCTGGCCACATAATATATTATTTACATTACCCTAAATCATTTTCTTTTCACTTTAAAATTACTCCAAAGTCTTTTACTTTATTTAGTCTTCTCAGAGCTTTGCAAAGCAAGCTTAGGGTCTAAAAAGAAGACTATAGCAAGTTCCCTGCAGCGATTTTGCATTGACTAAAAGACAGCAATCAAACTTATCAGCTGAAAACAGTTTTTGGCTGCAAGCAAACAAACCAGTTCATTTACTACATTTAGAGTCTTACTGGGGCAGTCCAACTCCACTGCGAAGAAACCACTGCTACAGCATAATTAAAGAATCTGTCATTCCGACTGGAGTACTGTGCATCTTAACCAGGACCTGAGGTTAGGATGGCTAAGGCCCAAACAATATGGAACAAAAGAAATAGTATTTTATAACTGGTGATTTATGACAAACCTGAACTTTTAAAATAATTCTCCATTGTAAAAAGCCAAAATCTTTCTATTTATACTACATTGTTATTGTAATATATTGAAGGAATGCTTTGGAATTACACTCAATATTTTAACTCAGTACATATCTTGTAACAGGTTATAGGAATAATAGAAGTGCAGAGAGTTAACTTCATTTCTCTGAAAACTTAGTAAATTTTCTTTAAAATATTATTTTCAATATAATTAAGAGAAATAAAAATTATGAACAAGGGCTTAAAGAACAAGCATGAAAGCCCTGGCAGCTACACAGAAGAAAATACAAATGTAAGAGGGAGTGGGGCAGAAAGATGAGAAAGGAAGGCATACTGCTCTACAATTATGCTTAAGGGGATATATACTAAATAAAGGAGTTCTTCAAAATATATAGTATCAACCTAAGAAAAGAAAACCGTGAAAATATATTCTTGTTTTTTTCTGCATAGAATAGACTTCTACTGTAAAGAGGAAGAAACTAGCCTCACACAACCGTATCATACTGCAAATAGAATTAAGTATGCTGATTCCACACCAAATGGTCACATCCAACATTGCTGCCAGAAAAGAAGAGAAACCATGTGTTAGTATTTTCATCAAGGGTCTCACAGTGTAATACTTGGAACAAAAAAATTAGATTATAAATTGGTACTACCTATGATATATCTGAGATAAAAATGTGACTCCTTCAGTAGCTTTCTAAGACTAACATAGGCAAGTCAATTCATCTTTCTCATTTTCAGTTTCTTCTTAGATAAATTGAGACAGTTGAATAAGTTGAATTACAGAACACTTTGATGCTATATCTTAAATATTTTGTGGCCTCCAAAATTCACGTGTTAAAAATTTAGTCACCAACCTACAGGCTTGGGCAATGGGGCCTGTAAGAGGTGTTTAGGTCATAAGGCCTTCACCATCATGAATGGATTAATGACATTATAAAAAAGGGAGATTGGGAATGAGTCTTTTTTCTGCTCTTCTGCCACGTGCAGGCACAGAGTCCCTTTCTTGGCCCTTCTGTCTTCTATGTGAAGAAGCGCAGGAAGGTCCTGGACAGATGATGGCAACTTGATCTTGAATTTTCCAGCCTCCAGACTTTGAAAAAATATATTTCTGTTCTTTATAAATTATCCAGTCTCAGACATTCTGTTATAGCATGCAAAATAGAGTAAGACATTTAAAATGAACCATGCCAATGATTTCATACATCAGTAATTAGTGACTTTTCAATAAATAATAGTAGTTTGCTTATCTATACTTCAATGCCAGCAAATAACATTTTTTAAATGTAAGTGTGGTGTTGTCACAATTGAAAATATACAGATATGGTTGCTTAAAAGTTACATATCTCCTAAATACTAAAAACAAAAATAAATAGCAACAGAACTCTAAATATTTCCAAATTTGAGAGTTTAATCTTAAATAACACATAAGCATACCTTTATTCTTCAATAATTTAATTGATTTAGTCATTTGATTATTTCAAGCAAAAATAATTAAAGGTTTATTTGCCACATTTTATCTTGTAAATCTTAAAATAAATCAGTACCATCCAATAATTGTTCACCAGTCACTGCCTTTTTGCTTTCATTGCCATGGTTTTGAACTTTAAAGTTATTGTTAAAATTTGTAAAAGTCTGTGATCAAGAAATATCACTTCCAGATGTAAATTAGAAACTATCCATTGAGGTTTCTCTATAACGTCACAGTGTGATTTCAGCCTTTTTCCTAGGGGAATTTATTTTTGAAGTGCCTGTGTTTCTTTTTTTTACCGTTTCCAGCCTTTTGTTTTGTTTCCTTCTTCTGGGTTTCAAAGTTTCTTTTTGTTATTTCCAATTAAGGTTGAAGTTTGCTGTGGTTTTTTTTTTTTTTTTCTTTTTGGAACAATGCCATTTTCCTAACCCACAAAGCTGTTACTGTGAGTAGGCCTGCTCTTAGATAACTCCTCCCGTAGAGCTCTGTTCATGATTAATTAGCATTTCTAAAGAAGTAAATGAGCATCTTGCTTTTCACTTTCTTTGCAAATGTTTGACATATTGTGAATGTTTGATTTTGCTGTATTACTCTTAATATATGCTAATACATGCTTGCAATGGGATAACATAGTATAGTGATTAGGCAGGCACGTGAATCTCAGTGAGGTGATTAAATGCTTTTCTTCTTCAATAGTATGGTGACATAGTAGCTTGTCTATTATTGATAATGATACTATTAAAATAATCTTAAAAAATGGAAAATAAACTGATGGGTTTACTTTCTCTTCTCTTGGAAAGTATGAGTTTTGGAACTCCTCTATATTCTTAACCATTCTTAATCCAGGAAGGTATCCAGATATACCAAAATAAAATTGTTAGATAATTTATGTGCATTAGATTCAGCTTCAAGAAACAGAATTTTTCATTTCTTAATTGCCATAGCTCTAATTTCTAGAGGAAAATTACTTTTGAGCTTGAATAACAGCATTATATTTTTACAGATATTGTCAAAGTTACATCAGAATACACATATACCAAGTTAAAAGGTAAGAAGCAACCTAAAAAATTATATTCAGCTGATCTTTGACAAAGGTGCGAAGCCATGCAATGGAAAAAAGATACCCACAAATTAAAAAAAAAAAAAATCAATCTAGACACAGACCTTAGAACCTTCACAAAAATTAACTCAAGATAAATCATAGACCTAAGTGTAGAACGCAAAAAGTATAGTATAAAATTCTTAGAAGGCCAAGCAAGCACCATGGTTCATGTCTGTAATCCAAATTTTTCTGGTCCATGATTCCTTTAAGGATCACGGGAGATGGGAGGTTAAGGCAGAAGGATTAAGAAAAAAAAATTCTTAAATAGAAGAAAATCTACATAACTTTGTTTTTTTCCCCCTTTTCTAGTTGTTGTTGTTTTTTTGTTTTTTTTGTTTTGTTTTGTTTTTTTGTTTTTTGAGACGGAGTCTCGCTCTGTCGCCCAGGCTGGAGTGCAGTGGTGCAATCTCGGCTCACTGCAAGCTCCGCCTCCTGGGTTCACGCCATTCTCCTGCCACAGCCTCCCGAGTAGCTGGGACTACAGGCGCCCGCCACCGCGCCCAGCTAATTTTTTTGTATTTTTAGTAGAGACGGGGTTTCACCATGTTAGCCAGGATGGTCTCGATCTCCTGACCTTGTGATCCGCCTGCCTCGGCCTCCCAAAGTGCTGGGATTACAGGTGTGAGCCACCGTGCCTGGCCATTTAGAAAAAAAAATAGCTTCTCACTCTGTCACCCATACTTCTGTATAGTGACACAATCACAGCTCACTGCAGCCTGGACCACTAGGGCTCCAGTGATCCTCCCACTTCAGCCTCCGAAGTAGATGGGACTACTGGCATGCACCACCACACATGGCTAACTTTTTTATTTTTTTATTTTTTGTAGACATGGGGGTGTCTCCTTATGTTGTCCAGGATGGTCTCAAACTCCTGAGCTCAAGTGATCCTCCTGCCTGAGGCCCTCCAAATGCTGGGATTACAGAAGGGAGCCACCACACCCGGCCTGACCTTGGTTTTGACCATGAATTTTTAGATACAACACCAAAGGCATGATCCATGAAAGAAATAATTGATAAGTAGAACTACATCAACATTAAAAAAAAAGAAAACAAAAACACTGCTCTGTGAAAAACACCATCAAGAAAATGCAAAGACAAGCCAAAGACTGGAAGAAACTATTTGCAATAGACACATCTGATAAAGGACTGCTATCCAAAATACACAAAGAAAACTTGAAACTCAACAATAAGCAAACAACTTGATTAAAAAATGGGCAAAAGATGTATAGGCATTTAACTGAAGAAGACATACAGATGGCAAATAAGTGTATAAAAATGCTCAATATCCATTTATTAGGGAATTGCAATATAAAACAATAAGATACCACTACACACAACGAGGTACCATTTGAACTAAAGGGATGTCCAAAACAAAAAATACTGACAATACCACATTCTGGCAAAGATGTGGAGCAACAGAAACTTGCATTCCAGGTGGGAATGCAAAATAGTACAGTCGTTCTGAAAGATAATTTAGATTTTTTTTTTTACAAAACTAAATATATTTTTAATAACCCAGAATTACATTCCTTGACATTTATCCAAAAGAAAAAAATTCTTATGTCCACATAAGAACCTGGACAAGGATGTTTATAGCAGACTTTTTCATGATTATCAAAACTTGAAGGCAACCAAGATATATTTTGGCGGGTGAATAGATAGATAAATCTTGCTACATCCAGACAAAGGAATATTATTCAGGGCTAAAAAGAAATGAGCTATCAAGTCATAAAAAGACATGAAGGAACCTTAAATACATATTACTAAGTGAATCAACTAAATCTGAAAAGGCTACCCCTTGTATGATTTCAACTTTATGACATTCTGGAAAAGGCAAAACTATAAAGGCAGTAAAAAGATCAGTGGTTGCTAGGGGTTGGGAGGAAGAAATGAATAGAATATTAGGGCAGTGAAAATATTCTGTATGATACTAAAATGGTAGACACCTGTATTATACATTTGCCAAAACCCATATAATATACAACACTAAGACTGAACCTGATGTAAACTATGGACTTTTGGTGATACTGATGTATCAATGTAGGTTCATCAATTGTAAGAAATACACCATTTTGGTGGGGGAGGTCTATAGTGACAGAGACTGTGCATATGGGGGTATAGGTGGGCAGAGAGTATATGGGAACTCCTTATTCTTTCTATTCAATCTTGCTTTGAACCTAAAATATCTATAAAAATAAATTCTATTTTAAAAAGCAGAAAATATTAGAACTTAAAATATTTGTAAGTTACTCCTCACATTTAGAGGAGAGGAAGTGGACTGTAAAGTGCTAGGCGACTTGCCCAAGGATGGACAAGTAACTAAAGACAAATTATTGAATAGAAACTTGACTATTTACTGTCCTCAAAGTCCCTGCTCACCACTAATACAGGACAGACATGTTGTTAAGTATCTTTTCAATAGTGTCTGAATTATATTGACCTTTTAGGCTAATCTATGTCTCCATGGTTCTAGTATACTTCCCAAGATAATACTATCCAACATTGATTTCTGTTGTTCTTGATGAGCATAACGTTTACACTGGGTATCATACAACCTAGGAAACAAATTTAATTCAATTATATGCTCTCTGTGATGCAGTATTTTCATTCTTCAATAGTCTGATTGTAGTATAAACTCTTTTTAAAATAAGTAAGCTATTTTAAAAGTTGGTTGATGGCTTATACATATTCGATATGCTTTAGAACCTAATCTCATGCACTGAATTTTATGTGGCTTAAGAAATATTTATATGATCTGGAAAATCTACACAATGAGACTTTTACTAAAAGGAATTATTTATTGCTAAAGTTGAACATGAGCTGATAACATGATTTAGCATCCAACAAGAAAAATGTACTGCTTATTTAAAACCACTGTTTGGATATTAAATGTCGTAGTATTTAGTACTGTGTGCTAGGTATAAGACAGGAATAAAATTACCTTCTTCATTATAAATAATGCTTTCTTTGTGTGAGATAAGCAAAATTGATATTTATTGCTTTGATAGCACTTTTAAAAATGAATACATTTTTAAATCATTTATTAAATATTATTTCCAAAGAGATGGACAACCAAAAATACAACATATATAAAAGAGCTACTAAGTTAATTCAATTTCTAAAGGCGTCTTAACAATTCATGTGTACACTTAACTCTTTACTTGAATTTGATTTTTATTGTCTCCTCTGTTAAGGTAACTGTAGAAAGTTACTCTTAAGCTGAAGACAATATAGAAAAGAAATATAAGTGAAGAAGAATGTAAGTTTTTATTTGTCACCTTTTTATTTGGATTACACAGAGACTTACAGAAAAGGTAAAAAAAAAAAAAAAAAAAAGTAGCATTAGATTCCCAATGAACCCTTAACCTGTTTAAACAAATGTAAGTATCTTACAGAAATAGTTTTTATGTAAGGAAAAACTATGATCAAACTAGGAAACATTGCTGTAGTACTAATAACTAAGCTATAAACCCTACTCAAATTCCCAATTCATGTGCATTTTTCCTGGTCCATGATTCCTTCAAGTATACTGTATTAAATATTTTGCCATGTTTCCTTAATTTCTGCTTATCTATTCCCCACCCCCGCCATCCTTATCAGTCATATTGAAGACATTTCCTCAATTTGGGTTTGTCTAATGATTTATCATGCATTTGGGGCATGTCAATATATGTGTCTACATACATAATATATAGTCTTGTGTATATCATTGTGTGTGTTCATTGACAGTGTTTATATTTAATTACGTACACATTTTATCCAATTCAAAATGTACTACGGTTTGTGTTCTTAACAATGTATATTGAAAATTCCTCCTCTTCAGTAAAGTTCTTCATATATTTTCTATGGCATTCAAAAATTATATTAATTATTAAAGTCTGATGAATCAGAGAATTTGTCTTTTTAATAAAATACAATCAATATTCAATAATATATTTTCTTATTCATTGTGATGTATAAAACCAACTTTACTTTTACCTATTTGTTGATAATATCCCCAAAATTCCCCAGATATCTATGATTAAATACTTTCTCTTGTCCCTAAGCATAACTCAAAAATTTTTCATTGATTATTTGTTAAGGAGATTTTCTATTTTTTCCAAATACACACACACACACACACACACACACACACACACACGTATGTCATGGGTCTAACACTTCTTTCACATCTCTTATTTTTACCTTTTTTTGGGGTAAGTCTCCTGATTTTCTGCTTTAAAAAAATATATTTCATGTTCATACCTAATGCACACCTGATAAAAAGCAGAGGAGTGATTCTGAGTTTATGAAATAATGCCCTGCTTCAGTCAGACCACACAGACCAAATTAGGAACTCCAAGAGCCAGTGTTTGTTCTCTTTGACTTGTCCCCAAATCACAGCTGATCAGAGCAGAGTTAATCAGATTTTCTCTTCTGTAGCTTTGAATGTGGAACACAGAGACACAGAGATTAATTATTATCTTTGAGTCACATTAATTGAAGTGGCTCTCAAACTTTAACGTGCCTATGGATAACCAAAGGACTTGCTAAAATGCAGATTCAGGTCTAGGATACAGAGAGAAGTTCTGCCTTTCTTGTAAGCTCTTAAGCAGTGCTTTGGCTGCTTTTTAGCTGGACCACATTGTTAACAGCAAGGATATATGTTAACCAGAAAGTTGATGAAATTCTTTGCTGATACTCTTGAAGTGTCCAGGTTTTTCCCCTTCCTTGGGTTATTTTCTCTTCTAATTGCTCAAGACAGCTCACCATCTTTTCAATAAATTCATCTTTTTTTCTATTACACTTAAGTTTTATCTAAAGGTACAGTTCATTCATTTGTAATTCATTTAATTATATGGGCTCCTATAATTATTTTTTAGGAAAATAAAAAGAGTATCTAAAGACAAAAATCTTAATTAATTTTTAAAAAATGTGAAATATAAACCCAAATTCATTTTTTCTTCACATTAACCAGAGTCAAGTCATTGTGATTACAACAAAAAAATGTCGAAACCAAGAATACTAACTAATGCCACTGTGTGTGTATATTAGTGTGTAGGTATTCACAATGAGCTTTATTTAATTGCCCCTATTCATTACATTACAGAGTGTTAAATGCATTAACAAAGAAATTAAAACTCTGGCTTCCCCCTGAAAATACTTGCTCTGTTGTGGACAGGTAATAGTAATTTCTGAGTGTCTGTTAAATTAAGGTAATCCAATTTATTTCCCTTCCTACATGGCTTGTTGCACCCAGCCTCAGTTTCTCTAGTATTTGTAGTCCTATGTACATCATGATGTCTCACAATGGTATCTGAGATTTTTTAGGCTTAAGTGAGCATCAAATAATCAAGTACAGTAGTAATTATAAAAAATCCATACCGCACTTTGGGAGGCCGAGGCAGGCGGATCACTTGAGGTCAGTAGTTCGAGGCCAGCCTGGCCAACATGGTGAAACCTCGCCTCTACTAAAAACATAAAAATTAGCCAGGCGTGGTGATGGGCACCTGTTTTCCCAGCTACTCAGGAGGCTGAGACAGGAGAATTGCTTGAACCTGGGAGGAGGCGGAGGTTGCAGTGAGCTGAGATGCCACTGCACTCCAGCCTGGGTGATAGAGCAAGACTCCACCTCAAAAACAAACAAAAAAATCCATACCATAAATCTCTAAGTAGGGAAATGAAGAATATATAATGGATAACATTCTAATATGCATGTCAATGAGTCTTTCCCCCATTGCTTGAATTTAGGAGGAAATAATTTTGACACAATTTTTAATCTCATTCAGAAAAAAAGAATCTGTAAAACACATAATTTTTAGTTGTAAAATAACTTTCACACAATGGGGGGAAGTTCTTAAATATTGTAAGAATATTAATAATAGCTCAAAGTACATAGAAAATACATATTTATGTTTATATATTTTAACATCTCTAGAATCTACATAACACGACAGAAACAGCTTCTTATAATTTAAAGTGAAATGCAATGTTTACAGTATTTTTGCTTTCTAATTCCTTGTTATGACTACCCAAGAATTCAAAAAATAACTCTCAGAAGTGTCCATTTTTTTATCTGGATAATTGCCGCTTTTGCTATCAGGAAATCTTTCATCTTTCTGGCAAAAGATTACAGTAACTTTCCTTAAGTACAATGCTACACAACTCTCTCCCTGTACACGGTTTGGATGTGGTTGCCATAATCACTAGCTAATTGGTGAGCTCTGATTGGCCTAAATCTTGCAGAGTGACCTAAAAAGACTGGTTCAAGTGTGGCCTGCTGATCCATTAGGGGCCTATGAGATCTGCACTCAGGACTGTTGTTCCTCTGTTGAGTGAAGAGAAGCGTTCTTTTCGTTACTGACACTTAAGGAGCTTTTAAAAATAGGGATGTGTGGGCCCCATGCCAGACATAGAATCTAAGGAGCTAGGTTTAGGTAGGGGTTGTTTTTAAAAGCGCTTTCAGAAGTCTAATAAGCATTCCAGTTTCACTCACTCACTGATTCATGGTGTAGATTAACTCACAGCAACTTTCCATGATGTAAAACTTGAGTGTGAAAATAATGTAGATGAAGACAGAATCAAGACATAAAAGGAAATGGAGTCTTGACAAGATTTGAATACATGTCTGAATTCAACATTACTGTGAAAACTTTGCTTCTACTTTACAATCAATTCTTTTCTGATGTAAATGAGTTCAAGTTGGATTTTTTGTCACTTTCAACAAATAGGCCTAATATATAAATAAAGAACATTTTAAGTACTTTATTTTATCACTGTTTTCTTAAGATATTTTATATCTACTTACAAATATTAATATGGTAATTTTCAATAAGTAATGCTATAAAATAAAATCCAGAGTTACTATATATATACTTCTATGGTCCCATCAATTACCCCATACAACTGAAGTCGTCATTGGTCCCAAGAATTGCAACTCATCTAGAGCCTAATTATATTTCTCTTCTAAGTCTCACAAAATAAATGACTTTGCATGTTTTGATATTAGATAAATTAAAAAAGAGAGTAATATAAAAGGAAACAGGTTAAACTCATTTTGTTTGTACTTTTAATTGATTTGTGTTTCATAGCCATATTACATTATCAAAACTTTTAATATATTTATGATAGACCCATAGCAACTATAAAAGTCATCTTCATATGACAAGTATTTTTTCTGTGCCACATATATTTCAACAAATCAAAGAGGCCTGCAGCTATATGAACAGCTTTATCATACCTACTAATAATTAATCATGTGACTAAATAAGCACATGACTAAATTAATGCAATTCTAAAATCTACAATGGGATTTTTCCTTTTGTCTCCCTCATGCATTCATTCCATATTGTTGTTTCATGGCCAGAACACTTGTTTGTACCAAGAATATTAGGTAAACTGAGAAATATATGTATTTTTATGTAAATAAAAGGATAAAAATTATGCCAAGCAAAAATCTTTTTTAGGCCCAATATATTGTTCTAATTTGTTACCAAATCTGATGTTAAGTGGAAATTTTACCAACTTATTTACAATGCAATTATTTTATCTTTAAAATATAATTCTGTCATTTTTTAATTGATTCATAATTTGTAACAATGATTAGTATATATCTATGATACCTAATCATTATAGAACTGTTTATGGTTATCACAAATGCTAAGAAAAGGATAAATGTTTATTCTCGTTCTGTTTTAGTTATTCATTCCTACATTTGAAAAAGCTCTTAATAGTTTGTAGTTTAGGACAACAATGAGTTATTATTTCTCATATTTCTGTAGGTCAGAAATGTAAGCAGTGCTGGGCTGGGCAGTTCTGTTCCACTTGGTGTCAGTTAGAGCTTATTCTGTATTCAACTGTATTCAAGTGGTATTCAACTGGTGACTGAAACGAGCTACTCTAGAAATATGCAAAACATACACATCCCTCATGTCACAAATCTATCCAAAACCAGTATTAGCAAAAAGCCAAGAATTGCATCATGCAAATTAGGTCCAGGTACAGAAACGCCTCCCTAGGGGAAATTACTCAGTTGTAGCTTCTCAGTTTAGCTCTCTTGTTCCAGAGCTAAAAACATAACTTACTTGAAGTTTCTCTAAATCTAACTATCTGTGTAAAAACGAAATTATTTTTCTCCCTTACCCTACCACATAACATGTAATAATGAAGCAGAAATGAGAAAAAAAAATCACAGAAACTCCAATAAAGAGGTGAATGGAAGCACCTAGCAGTCAATGGTTTACACCTGTTTTGAAATCCAATTGTGCATATATTGTTAGTGATTTCTACGTCCAAAGCAGGGAATAGTTTTCAATTAAGGCCCCATTTTCTCTCTGGAAATGCACTTCCATGGCCATTAGCACTATTTTCTGGGAGTTGGTTTCTGCTCTTGGAGTTCACTCTTAATGTTTTAATGAAACATAGCCTATGTTTACAACTATCTTTCTCAGCTAATTTCTGCCCTTAAAAGATAGGAGGCCCAGATTCCTCCTTTCTTTTCAGCTAACTCTTCCTCTTTTATTCCAAGCTGTTGATTCTTTCACTAATACAATTCTCTTAAAAACATTGTTGATTTCAATGAACAACATTGGGATTCATTCGTTCTCCCAAAACACTCGTCTATAACTCATTTTGAGACAGACAAATCTCTACTGTAGGCAGATAAGGCTGCTTTTGGACAATGCCATTTAGATTCTTAGAATCCATTTTGTCTAGCTGCAAGAGATTGCAAGTGACCCCCTTAAATATTTCAAATATTTTAATAGGGAACTTGCAGGCTCAACTTGTAGTTTTATCTTTACCATTAATCAACATTTTACTAGGTGCACTTTAAATGTTTATCATAAGGCTGTTTCCCACTTTGAGAAAATTTTTTTGTTAGGAATAGTAGAAGATAAGAAAACACATTTTCCAACTTAGCAATTTTGGGTATGAAATATTTCCTCCAAATTTTGCTTAAAGCTGAACAGCTCTGCCTTTTATTAATCTCTCTTGTAATATCTTATCATGTCATATATAAACCAATTGGCACTTTGAACATTATGCCTTGAAATATATTTAGTAGTCCTCAGATTCATCAGGTGTATTTTCTATTATGCATGTAATGCAGTCAACTGTCCTTCTGGTTTTTCCATCAGAATATAATGTGCCTACTTTTCTTCAGTCTCCAGTAGCAATAGCTTCATT
This sequence comes from Pan troglodytes, assembly GCF_028858775.2. Lineage (NCBI taxonomy): Eukaryota > Metazoa > Chordata > Mammalia > Primates > Hominidae > Pan > Pan troglodytes. The sequence continues at coordinate 87,251,328 of NC_072412.2, read as the reverse complement.
GAATTTACAGTTTCCATTAACAATCTTCTTCTTGTCTTCCTAGACTTTTCTTACTGCTTGACGCCAGAGCCAATGTCACATGTATTAGGTCTTTATTAGAGCAACAACCACTTTCAAACTCAGTGGAAACAAATTCACCTCTTAGGAGAATTGGTATGTACATAGAGATAGAGAAAAAAGTTAAAGGCTGTCTTTCCGAACTACCACATGATCTATGGTAATTGATTATGGTGGTTATAGAACTCCACCCTTCTGCATAGTGCCAATTTCAGACTACTACATGATCCACGTCTGTGTCAGTTTCAGACCACTATATGATCTATATCTTTACATATCTACAGATAGACATAGATCATGTAGTACTCATTGGAATAGGTACTATGTAGAAGAGTGGAGTTCTACAACTGAAAGCTAAAAACCGAATATTTGAAAAGTCATTAGTGTTTCGAATGGGAATGCAAGGATAATTTAGGCTTTCTTTCCAATATGGTTTTATATATTTTAATATATTGAATGTTATGTGTATATATTTATATGTACAAATATAGATAGGTATATAATATGGCATGAATAAATGGTAATATTTAACAACTATTTTCTATTTCTTCTTATTGTAGAATTCTGAAGGCTATGGCGCTTGAATAGATGAAAGTAGTTGTTTAGGTTGGAAAAATAAATATCTTCATTTTAAAATTTTGGCAATTGTATTAGGATATCTATATCAGTCTCACTTACACTAATTAGCATGATACGTATTTCAAAGCCAAAATAAGTACTGATTGAGAAGAAATATGGTACAGCAATGAAGACAGACCTAATTATTTTGAATCCCACTTTCTCAATTTCCTATTGCTGTTGCATTAATCAGCTTGTCAATGCCATAATAACACTTCATAACTTTTTTAAATGAAGCAAAATGCTTGACATTTAATAATTTAGCTATTGAATAAAATAAGATATTTTCACTGGAAATGGGGAAAGCACCAAATCACTACAATCTATAGTATCACCTCTGAGAAGCAAGCAGACCTTCCTTGATAAAACCCTATTTTAATTCTCTATAAGGTCACGTTTACAAAAATACATTAAAGTATTTTATGCAAATATTGGTTTAAATAATGAAAAAGGAAGTGCATGTATTCATAGCATATTGTTAATAACATTTCAAAATATATCTAATATTTTATGGAGCATTTAATAATATGGATTTATTTTAAAATATTTTAAAAGTCCAAATGTGCTTCCTCATAAACAGACGTTGATAACACTTTAAACCAAAATTTGTCAAAATTTGAGTATGTATTTTTTCCAGTGCAGAGATTGAAAAAATGAATCTAATATTTTCATTTCTGTCCTCAAACAACTTATTAAAAAGGTCAAAACAGAAGCTATCTGTTGGAGTTTCAATGCTTTTGAAAATTTACCATGATTTTTCAGCGTATCTATTCTTAATGGGAAGTGACAGCATGGCAACAGAAGTAATTTCAACATATTTACCTGGTATCAGTGGCACACACTATTACTTGTGATCACTACAAGTTATATTTGGCTAAATTTCCCTTGACATTTTATAATCCATTTTTTCTCGGTATAATCAGTGTACTTAAAAAAAAATAAAACCTCGTATTATCTCAAAGCTTTTATCCACTATTAAAGACCCAACTAAACTGCCAGAAGTTACAACCTTTCCTTTGAAAATTTTTAATAGATCTGCTAACTTATTAATTAGTCCAATCAGCAAAATTTTGGACTGTAATATATCCAGTCAGTATTTGAAATGAATAAATCAAGAGCTAAAATTCCAGCACTCTAAGAAATAATATAGAATAAAAGTCTACTAAATAATAAATCTAAAACTTATTTTAGATAGTCTGAATTTTCATTTTTGTGTTGTTCTTCTCAATTTGTATTTTACAACAGAGCTCCAATTAACTTCAAGTCCCTAGATAATGTTCCATGTTATTATGTCTATGTGATTTGAAAGAAGTTAGTCAGAACCAAGTATTTGGTTTGGTATATTTAGCCGCGATTGCATGAATGGAATTTTACTACCATAAATTGGATTAGTTTTCATTATTAATAAGTGCACACTACAGTTTCTATTTTATAATACATCTATACTAAATTTTCAAGATCAAATAAATATAGATCCATGAAAGAAAGGTAACACAAGAAACCCCAAAATCGTGGTAACAATTGGCATGCCCTTAAAGTAGGTATTGTATTTTATTGAATGGATTAATCAATTTTTCAGATAACACAGTTTGTGCTTAGAGATTAAAAATATGACAGGAAGTAATTTCTGAAGAAAGAAATCCAGGAAAAAATGGGAGAATGCATAACAATTATTTGGAGGAAATACATTTAATCAATCCAATTGCTTCAAAATTATACTCTGGATCAAATTTGTTTGAATATACCTTGTGAATAATACTAAATTTGACTAATGCCATTTTGAAACCAATTTGTGGAAGGCAGCATGCTAGAAAAACATATTAATTCAGTCAACTCTACATAGCACCCAAGCTAAAACTTATCATCCTCTTTTGGTAGATGAGGAAGCTGAGGTTTAAGTTGGCAGAGAATAAAGTCAAGTTTAAAAACTTCTGTTTGGGATTTATTGAGTAACATTAGATTCAATCTTTTCAGTAAGTCTTTTTAATAAAGGCAGATACAAAAAAAGAAGGAATTGAATTCTCTATAAGTTGATGCTCTAGCTTTCCACTTTCAGGTTGATGGCTAGTAATTTTCCCTACTGGATATTCTCTAATTGGTTCATGTAAAATTTAGTTATTAAAGTGAAATGCAGAGACCACATAAAATCTTCCAAATACATATTTTACAGCAACTTTATTCAAAATTGCAAATACTTGTAAGCAAACAAAATGACCTTTATTAGGTGAATGGATAAATAAACCATGGTACCTCCAGACAAAGGTATTTCCTTTTATTCTGAGCTAAAAAATGAGTTATCAAGTCACAAAAAGACATGGAGGAACCATAAATGGATATCACTAAGTGAGTAAGGACAATTTGAAAAGCTATATACTGTAAAATTGCAACTATATGACATTCTGGGAAAGTCAAAACTAGAAATCCAGTAAAAGAATCAGTGGTTGCCAAGGGCTTAAGCTGAGAGAGTGGGATGAATAGGTGGAAAGCAGGATTTTTAGGGTAGTGAAAATACCTGTAGGATACTAAAATGATGGATACAAGTCATTACATATTTGTCAAAACCCATAGAATGTACAACACCAAGAGTGAACCATAATGTAAACTACGGACTCTGGGTGATAGTGATGCGTCAGTGCTGGTTCATAAATTATGACACACGTACCACTCTCATGGGGGAGGCTATGCCTGTGCAGAAAAGGAGGTTTATGGAATATCTCTAACTTTCCATTCAGTTTTGCTATGAACCACAAATCATTCTAAAAAATAAATCTGTAAGAAAACGAAATGCAGAAACAGAAGCCTCTGGTAATAACACAAAAACCTGTCCCTCTCTTCCAAAAAATTAAAACCTGGAAGTAGGTGTTCAAAAACGAGCTAAGTGTTCTACACTTTTGGTAGCTTTCAGTGTGAATTGAAAGAACAATTGCAGCACAGCTATTTTGAATGATGATGCTTATCTTGACTTCTAATAGTTTTTTTATTGATAAGCCAAGCACAGAATAAAAAACAACTTCTGTTTTGACTTTCAATATGAAAAACCAGTATATAAGCCATGCAATACTGGAAATCCTTCAGAAAAATCTATCCTTTATAGGAGTTAACATTTATCTCCTGAAATTCAATTATGTTCTTTACTTGTGTGTTTTTTAAATGCAATCAGCTTCATAAGAAATTGGGACATTTCTTATGAAAACAAGTGCTATTGTTTTCTATATACCACTTCAAGAAATTCCAATTAAAGTTATTAAAATTTACATATTAATACTTGTCAGAGACAAAACAGAGACGCTAAGCTACTTGCATTGTTTGTAAAATCCCCACCTCTCCCAATCTTGCCTTCATATATTAAAAAGTACCATTATCATTTCAAACAGTAAATCATTTGATTACAATATGCACGACAATGTGAGTTCACCTAGTCCAGGGTCACAGGGACACCATGGTATAGCAGAAGGGCCCATCTCCTGGCCCAAGACCAGAGTCTCAGATTGAAAGTTTACATGTGTTTATTACAATTAGGTCAGGAATTGAGGCTTACATAATTTTTTGTCCTAAAACACTGACATTCCTCCTTGCTTTTTTTTCTTTCACATATGCAAGTACACAAAGCATATTTCTGAGAGATTAATTATTAAAACCTAGGTAGTAATTGCAATCAAAGCAATATGTTTTCATATTTAGATTATCTTTGGTTGATAAGCTGTTTTGACTCCAAACCTCAATGATTTAGTCACTAATGAGGATTGTTTTCTCTCTGAGGGCTGTAAGCTTAAGTATGTCTTTATGTAGCTGATTTTTTCCCTCTCTCTTAAAGCTCATTAATTAGAAGCTAACTTCCCCCAGTTGTAGCTTTTTAATGTGCTGCTTTAGAAGAGCTTTCACTGCTTAGCATTAAAATGTCACTGAATCCAAACAGCTTTTACATTCTCTTAAAGAAAGCATTTTATACCAAGTGCAATAATACAGTTAGCAAAGAACTAAAAGAATAAATTTGTGTTTTGGAATTCATATGAAGCTTTCTTTTTTTTCCTAATTCCATTGAAGAAGTGTAGAATCTATTTTTGCAATTCAGGATTTTTCTGTGTAGCATAACCCTAGAACCAAGATGGCAAACCCTAAATTACCAGCAATTACAGAATTATGTTATATGATTTCCATAACTGTTAACTTAAGCCCGTCAGCAACTCCCAATGAGTGCTTCTCATCACCATCCATCATAATCTACTTTCCTTTTAAAGTTTATCTTAAACATGCTATTTTTAGACCTTGGGCATCTGCATACAATCATATGTTTATGCTACTGATGCTACTGATACTCTTTGTTCCCGTCATGTTTTATTTCACTCCCATTTCTCACCCCCAGCTCTGTTTCTATGCCATAGACAACAATTTAAAATGTGTTTGATGTGTGTTATTTTACTCCTATGTTTTCATTTAAAAAATGTAATGTAGTTTTCTGTGCACATATTTTAAATGTTTCTAACTATATTATTTTTAACACTATATTCCTGTTGCTATGTGTACGTTTCATCATTTCATTCCCTGCAAAACCATCCTTCACATTTGGGTTTTATATTTGACAGTATTGGATATAATTATTATCTCCTACTCCCTGCAATCACACACATACTCACACACCCATCTGTAATAAATGTTCATAAATATAGCCTCTTATGGAGCACTATGAAAATTTCTCTGTGGTTCATATCCAAGAGTGGGGTGGGCTGGTTCTTATGGTTAGAGCTTTATCAATTTGAATAAGCCTTGCTCTTCAGAATGCCCGGAGCAGTCTATATTCACATGAATAGTACATTGGGCTCATATCTATAACACTAATTATTATCCAGTTTTATAATTTGCTAAACTGTCTTAAAATATATATATTCTCTCTTGTTTTGTTTTGTTTTAGACAGTGTCTTGCCCTGTTGCCCAACCTGGAACAGTGGCGTGATCACAGATCACTGCAGCCTTGAACTCCCCAGCTCAAGCAATTCTCCCACCTCAGCCTCCCAAGTAGCTGGGACCACAGGTGTGCGCCACCATGCCTGGCTTTGTTTTTGTTTTTGTATTTGCTTCCGTTTTTGTTTTTGTAGAGATGAGGTCTTCCTATGACGCCCAAGCTGGTCTTGAACCCCAAGGCTCAAGAGATCCTTCTGCCTCAGCCTTCCAAAATGCTGGGATTACATGCATGAGCCACTATGCCCAGTCAAAATACATATTTCTAATTATAAAACAGCTCTTCATATTTATGCGGTGAATTGGATTTCTTCTCAAGTTACTTGATTACACCTTTAGTTTACTTATTGAATAAGCTGTTGGTTTGTAGGACTCTCTTGTGTTTTCTTGATTTTAACCTTCTAACATTATTAGACATTTTGCATATTGTTTCCAACAGGTCATCTTTGTTATATTTGTTCCAGGTATTGTCCTTTTAACTGAATTGTTTTTATTTTAATGTATTAAATATGCCAATTTACTATGATGTAGCTTTCTTTAAAAAGATGTTCTTCTATACCACAATTCTCTTACCCTCATAGTTTTAACTTTCTAATTTAGATCTTTAATTTATCTTAAAGTAGACAGAAGTCTACTTTAATATGTTCCTCTGTGAGGATCCACATTTTATACAAACAATGGGGCATCATGCAGTTAAATTTCTCAAAGCACAAGTTATAAGTAGAAATCTGTATCTAATTGCCCTGGCCAGAACTTCCAACACTATGTTGAATAGGAGTGGTGAGAGAGGGCATCCCTGTCTTGTGCCCATTTTCAAAGGGAATGCTTCCAGTTTTTGCCCATTCAGTATGATATTGGCTGTGGATTTCTCATAGATAGCTCTTATTGAGATACATCCCATCAATACCTAATTTATTGAGAGTTTTTAGCACGAAGCATTGTTGAATTTTGTCAAAGGCCTTTTCTGCATCTATTGAGATAATCATGTGGTTTTTGTCTTTGGTTCTGTTTATATGCTGGATTACATTTATTGATTTGCATATATTGAACCAGCCTTGCATCCCAGGGATGAAGCCCACTTGATCATGGTGGATAAGCCTTTTCATGTGCTGCTGGATTCGGTTTGCCAGTATTTTACTGAGGACTTTTGCATCAATGTTCATCAAGGATATTGGTCTAAAATTCTCTTTTTTGTTTGTGTCTCTGCCCGGCTTTGGAATCAGGATGATGCTGGCCTCATAAAATGAGTTGGGAGGATTCCCTCTTTTTCTATTGATTGGAATAGTTTCAGAAGGAATGGTACCAGTTCATCCTTGGGGGCAATTAGGCAGGAGAAGGAAATAAAGGGTATTCAATTAGGAAAAGAGGAAGTCAAATTGTCCCTGTTTGCAGACGACATGATTGTATATCTAGAAAACCCCATCATCTCAGCCCAAAATCTCCTTAAGCTGATAAGCAACTTCAGCAAAGTCTCAGGATACAAAATCAATGTACAAAAATCACAAGCATTCTTATACACCAATAACAGACAAACAGAGAGCCAAATCATGAGTGAACTCCCATTCACAATTGCTTCAAAGAGAATAAAATACCTAGGAATCCAACTTACAAGGGATGTGAAGGACCTCTTCAAGGAGAACTACAAACCACTGCTCAAGGAAATAAAAGAGGATACAAACAAATGGAAGAACATTCCATGCTCATGGGTAGGAAGAATCAATATCGTGAAAATGGCCATACTGCCCAAGGTAATTTATAGATTTAATGCCATCCCCATCAAGCTACCAATGACTTTCTTCACAGAATTGGAAAAAACTACTTTAAAGTTCATATGGAACCAAAAAAGAGCCCACATCGCCAAGTCAATCCTAAGCCAAAAGAACAAAGCTGGAGGCATCACGCTACCTGACTTCAAACTATACTACAAGGCTACAGTAACCAAAACAGCATGGTACTGGTACCAAAACAGAGATATAGACAAATGGAAGAGAACAGAGCCCTCAGAAATAATGCTGCATACCTACAACTATCTAATCTTTGACAAACCTGAGAAAAACAAGCAATGGGGAAAGGATTCCCTATTTAATAAATGGTGCTGGGAAAACCGGCTAGCCATATGTAGAAAGCTGAAACTGGATCCCTTCCTTACACCTTATACAAAAATTAATTCAAGATGGATTAAAGACTTAAACGTTAGACCTAACACCATAAAAACCCTAGAAGAAAACCTAGGCATTACCATTCAGAACGTAGGCATGGGCAAGGACTTCATGTCTAAAACACCAAAAGCAATGGCAACAAAAGCCAAAATTGACAAATGGGATCTAATTAAACTAAAGAGCTTCTGCACAGCAAAAGAAACTACCATCAGAGTGAACAGGCAACCTACAAAATGGGAGAAAATTTTTGCAACCTACTCATCTGTCAAAGGGCTAATATCCAGAATCTACAATGAACTCAAACAAATTTACAAGAAAAAAACAACCCCATCAAAAAGTGGGCAAAGGATATGAACAGACACTTCTCAAAAACAGACATTTATGCAGCCAAAAAACACATGAAAAAATGCTCATCACTGGCCATCAGAGAAATGCAAATCAAAACCACAATGAGATACCATCTCACACCAGTTAGAATGGCAATCATTAAAAAGTCAGGAAACAACAGGTGCTGGAGAGGATGTGGAGAAATAGGAACACTTTTACGCTGTTGGTGGGACTGTAAACTAGTTCAACCATTGTGGAAGTCAGTGTGGCGATTCCTCAGGGATCTAGAACTAGAAATACCATTTGACCCAGCCATCCCATTACTGGGTATATACCCAAAGGACTATAAATCATGCTGCTATAAAGACACATGCACACGTATCTTTATTGCGGCACTATTCACAATAGCAAAGACTTGGAACCAACCCAAATGTCCAACAATGATAGACTGGACTAAGAAAATGTGGCACATATACACCATGGAATACTATGCAGCCAGCCATAAAAAAGGATGAGTTCATGTCCTTTGTAGGGACATGGATGAAATTGGAAATCATCATTCTCAGTAAACTATCACAAGGACAAAAAACCAAACACCGCATGTTCTCACTCATAGATGGGAATTGAACAATGAGAACACATGGACACAGAAAGGGGAACATCACACTCTGGGGACTGTTGTGGGGTGGGGGAGGGGGGAGGGATAGCATTAGGAGATATACCTATTGCTAAATGAGGAGTTAATGGGTGCAGCACACCAGCACGGCACATGTATACATATGTAACTAACCTGCACATTGTGCACATGTACGCTAAAACTTAAAGTATAATAATAAAAAAAGAAGAAGAAAAAAGAAATCTGTATCTATTAGAGGGTCTTGGACTAGACCAGGTAGCCAGCATTCACCTGCTTTTGTTTATTTGTTTGTTTTGTTATGTGTTTAAGACAGGGTCTTGCCCTGTTGCCCAGGCTGGAGTGCAATCATGCTATTACAACTTATTGCAGTCTTGATATCCCGGGCTCAAGTAATACTACCACCTCTCGGCCTCCCAAGTAGCTGGAACAACAGGTGTGCACCACCACACCTAGCTCATTTTTGTATTTTTTTTAGAGATGGAGTTTCACCATATTCCCGAGGCTGAACCCAAATTTCTGGGCTCAGGCCATCTCCCTTCCTTGGCCTCCCAAAGTGCTGAGATTATAGGTATGAGTCAATGTGGCCAGCCTTGACTATTTATTTATTTGTTATAAAATATATTGTCAGTTTATTAAAACCCCTTGCTAGACTACGGAATTTTTTAGAAGAGTTAAGTATTAATTTTGAAACTGAACACTGAGAGCAAGTTTAAAATAATACAAATTAACATGAAAATCCATAATACCCAAAAATTCTGTATCATTTTTAAACTAGAAAATTAAATGCTCTGGCTGGTTACTCACATTGTACAATTTCCTAAGTTAAAAAAAAGAAGCCTTACCTGTAAGTGTCAAAATTATAGAACATTCCAATATCCATGCAATTACTTTTAACCTCATCTAACTTTCAATAAAACTGATGATTTCAGTGTATACATGTTTGAGATGGAAGTTCCTATCTAATATAAATGAGATAACTTTGAGAAGAATTTGATGACAGGCAGAAGAGCATATTCGTATTTTAAAAGTCTGAAACAAAATTATAGATGGTATGGGAAAGTTATGTGTTACTCATGAGTGAGAACATAAGAAGCATATCTGTCAGATTGTTTTACATGTTGCCACTCCAAGTTGTTTAGATTGTTTTAGATGGTGAGCTCAAAACTATTAAAGGATGTAGCAGCATTTGAACCCAAGAATATGAGAATTAGTCTGTCAGCCTGTGGAAAAAGGTTTACATGGACCACTTAAAACAGCATGGCAAGATAAATATATACATAACTAAATAAAAGTCTACTTATCAATATTTTTTATTAAAAGTATGGCATGCCAGGGAAATTTTTAGGTGATAGGGAAACAGAATTTTATGAACACATGTAATTCTTATCACAAAAAAAAGTATCTTCTACTTTGGGAGAAATAGACAATAGATACATAGTCATACACTAGTCACCTAGTCGTGATTTTTGCAAAACGAAATGAGGGTTTATACCACAAAGACCTTAGAAAACATTCACTGATAAAATATAGCCCTAAACCAGTTGAAACCACCATCTTTGTTTCTGAAATCCACAACTATACAAAAGTCTATCTGTTAATGTTTGATAGCTAATTAATATGGGAAGCAATTTCTTCTTTGCCTTAGATTCCATTCAAAACTTGATAAGAAGAAAAAAAAACTTGACAGAAATAAAGGATGGGGTTCAGAGTCAGACTGTTCAACGACGGAAAAATTAGCAAGACTTGGATCCTTACAAAGTCCAAAGACTTTATCTTACTAATTCAGCGCCACATTTGCAATATAGACATTTCAATTGGTCCACTTGATATTAATCCAAAATTGCTGGTATCTCAGACAGATATTTTCTCAATCTATAGTGAAAAGGCTAATAAATTGAGAATTAATTTATAGCCTTAATCTCTTTAACTTTCACTGATTCGATGGTAGCTCTTATCACTGCTTAAGGAAAGCTCAAGTCAAAACACAACCACCAAAGTCAGTGAAAACAAGTTTTGACAAAAAGAATATCTTTAACTTTGATGCCTCTTGCTGAACCAGATGAATTATCCAATCCAAAATTGTCACATATTTCTGAGCCTTATTTATTCAATGATTCCAGCGTGATAGAACAAGTTTGTTTTTATTGTCTGACCACAGTAAATCGTTTAATTTATCTTATTTCCCTTCTTTGCATTAGCTGCTATACAGAACACACCCAAATTTGCAGCTTACTTCAAGCAAGAGTAAAACAAAAGAAAAGCAAATTACGGCATATTTTTCTGTACTAATCTCAAATTTCCCTTGTTTTTTTATTTTCTAATTTTGCAATACATGTCTCAATTTTCAAAATAATGTATAATACAATCATCTATTTATTTTTTTAAATAGTTCTGGAAAGAGTACCAGATGAAGAAGTAAAGAAAGACAGGTTGAAATTGTGGTATTTTAAATCATATTAGATGATATTTAAGGTCAGCCTTAAGAATGATATGTAAAATTATTTTAGAAGAGTTTTTCCTGGGGTGAAATTTCCTATGAAAAGGCTTTATTAAATATGTCTATAATTTTTCTGCCAGAGTAGCTGATTTAATTGAAGTCTCATTTTAAAAGTAATTGATGGAACAAATGTATTTTCCTTTATCCCTATTCTTATTTGACTAATTAGCATAGTTCTTAGTTTTTACACTAATTAAAAACAGTTTGTATTCAGAGCCAAAAAATGAATATAGATAAAATTATTTTTTCTCAGACTATAGAGAAAATTTAATATTAATAAAAATATGCAAAAGTTAGTGATTTCTTCAATATTATGTTTACAACAGAGCAAATGTTTCTATTGTTTACTTTGTAATGTTACCACCAACAGCCTTATAAGATAAGCTGATTTATCACATTTCTGTCTCTTAATCCTTCAAATCTAATTTTGGAGATATCAGTATTTGAGTTAATTTCAGAAAGGATACATAAAGCCGATTTCACTTTTTCCTATAAGACAAAACTTTTTCTAAGAGATGAGGCAATTTAATTATTCCCAATTGCAATCATTTTTCTAAGTCTTCTTAAAACCTTGAGAATGTGTTTTGCTAAGTTTGGTGGGTATTTTTTAGCTTGGCATTGACCATTATCATGAAACAGAATGTGAATCTCATCAACACAAGTAATTGAAGAGATTGTAGTTGGTAAATTAATGAACAAATTACTTTGGCTGATTTACAAAATGACCATTATTTGGCTCTCTTGAATATTTTATAAATAAATGCCTAAGGTTTCTGACTTTTTTTTAAATGTTTTCTTTAGATGTTTGATATTATGTAAAAATGCCTGTAAGCTAAGAGGTTTGGGCAGTTCACAAAAGGGGCCAAAGATTTCTTTGTGATAATAGAAAACCCATCATTTTTCCTAACACTACATATTCCCTTTTAATTCTGCTTCTAGTATACATGATAGCACAAGAGGATCTACCCTTAACCTCCTGCTGTAAAAAGATTGGTCTCAGCCAGCCACAGTGGTTCATGCCTGTAATCCCAGCACTTTGGGAGGCCGAGGTGGCCAGATCGCCTGAGGTCAGGAGTTCGAGACCAGCCTGACCAACATGGAGAAAGTCCATCTCTACTAAAAATACAAAATTAGCCGGGCGTGGTGGCACATGTCTGTGATCCCAGCTACTCGAGAGGCTGAGGCAAGAGAATCGCTTGAACCCAGGAGGCAGAGGTTGTAGTGATCCGAGATCGTGCCATTGCACTCCAGCCTGGGCAACAAGAGTGAAACTCCATCTCAAAAAAAAAAAAAAAAAAAAAGGTTGTCTCTTTATTTAACCTTTCTATCATGATCTGACATATTTAGTATCTTACCCTTAATGCATTAACAGTTTAGGTTGAATGACTTCTGAAGTTTACGGGATACGTACAATGTTCCAAGTGCCGGTATACCACAATTTTCACACTTGTTATGAAAGTGGTATTACTATTAGCCACATTTTTTAGGTGAGGGAACAGAAGCACAGAGAGTTTGGGTTGTGAACATGCCAAAAGGTGACAGAGATTTGGTTCCAGGATACAGGAGGGATATCCTATTTTATCATCTCTCTTTGATTTCTACCCCCGCAGATAAATTGCCATTTTGGTCATTCGCTTGGGTGATCTACAATCTGTAGCTCGCAGACAAGTACTGCAGAGCCTCCTCCCTTGAACCTGCTTCCATGAGCCTTGGATTCTCTATCCAATTCTTGTCCAGTGCTTCAATCCTACTTCTTTTTTATTTCCTTTTTATTTTTATTTATTTATTTATTTTTTTCTGAGACAGAGTCTCGCTCTGTCACCCAGGCTGGAGGGCAGTGGCACAATCTCGGCTCACTGCAACCTCCACCAACTGGGTTCATGCCATTCTCCTGCCTCAGCCTCCCGAGTAGCTGGGACTACAGGCACCCACCACCATGCCCAGCTAATTTTTTTGTATTTTTAGTAGAGATGGGGTTTCACCATGTTAGCCAGGATGGGCTCCATCTCCTGACCTTGTGATCCACCCACCTCAGCCTCCCAAAGTTTTGAGATTACAGGCGTGAGCCACTGTGCCTGGCCCTATTTCTTATTTATATTAAAGAATGATTAAGAATTTTTAGTGAAATCAAACTAGAAGAAGCACAAAAGTTCCCAACTCTGCCAGTTTCCTTTTCAAAATTGATAGATATGAAATTATGGCATATGCAGAGAGGCTGTTTCAAACCTAAGTAAGTATATAGGAGATGCATACCAGAGATAGAAAATGAAGAAGCCTCTATCTGAAGATGTAAACAGGTAAAAGAAATTTGCTCAAAATTACTAAAACTTTCAGTGGTTTAGCAAGACTATTTCATTCTCTGTTTACGTGAATTTCACCCACATACATCTTTGTTCAGTTCTTTATCCATCATACTGAAGTCATTCTCTTTCTGCCTGTACTCAGGTGTTTTTGTCAAAGTGGACTTGGATAACTTTGAAATTACTGGTATAAAGATTTTGCTTTGCTGTGACTAAAAGAATAACAGAAACTAGGCTACCTTCTTTTTGATTCTACATGAAGTAATTTAAAATATCTCCAAAAGTAACACTATTAAAAGGGAAACAATATTCAAGTAATGTAATTCTAGGCAGTTATTAGCCCCTAGAGGACACAAACCATGGCTTCTGAATCTATTTATAAGCGGTGTTATCTTGCATAATACGCCAACCACTGTTGACCATTTAATGAATAGTTGTGGAGTAGGTGAATTTAATAACCTTACAATTACCTAGCTGTGATAATTGTTGCCCTAAATTTAAACTCCAAAAAGATATATTGCTAATGAGAATTTACATTGTGCAAAATTAGAATGGCTAGTGATGATGTGTAATTATTATGAATCTTAGTTTGCACACTTGGTTGGGTACAACACACATTAAAAAAAATCCTCTATATTTTAAGGCCTCACCCAATGTTCTGTAGAAAACGCAACCTAAATTAAACTTATATGGTATTATTTCGTTGAGAAGTACAATCCCGCAGAAAGAGAAATGGGAGGGGGATGGAAAACAAAGTGTGGCCAGAAAGGATGGAGACCACACAGAAAAGAGTGTATTAGGAAACTGATTGTTCTTCATATCAAGCACAGCTGATCACTTGGCCTTCAATGATGTCTTCATTGAGGCATTATTAACTGCTGCTTTGTAGAACAGTTCGTGGAGAGGAGGAGAAAAAGGAAATTCATCATCTTGATTTTTCCTGTTATGCTAGACAGTTTCTTTAGCCAAAAGCGTAGATTTTCTCCAAGTTCAGAAATGATAGGAAGAACCAATAACATGGTGGTTTAGTTTATCAGTCTGGTGCTTGTCTCTAAGTCTGTGGGTCTTGAACGGTTGTGCCTAAGGGTTCTCAGAAGTCACATACAAATGGTCACCTATTACTTGTTGCATTAATTTATGAAATAGTGGCTACATGGTCCAGGACTCAGCAATTATTGTAGCAATACCGAAGATAGAAGTCTTAGGAGTAAGGAGGGAAGTGAAGCAGGTAGGGAAGATGGCAGCGCTGAGAGAATCAAGAGAAACACATAAGAGATGCCTAATACATGCAACTTAATTTTAGTTTGAGTCAGAACATTATGTATCTATTGCTGAATAACTATTAGCTTAGAGGATGCCAGCAAAAGTGGTAGAGTGGGCAGCTTCAATGGCCCGTCACTCCACAGAAACTTCAAAAAAATCAAGCAAAAAGGATCAGAATCAAATTTATCGGAACTCTGAAAAACAAAGGATTACCGCCAACAAGTAAATGCTTAATAAATAAAAAGGCAACATAAAAATGATAAGAAAGCTATGTGGCACTTTTATTTTCCCTTGTTCTTCTTGACAGTTTGATGATGGTCTTGAAGATGGCAGCCAATGTTCCCAGTGTAAACTCTGGTATCTGGTTTCAAAGAGAGGAGAGGAGACCTCAAGGACAAATAATTGTATTTATCTGTTCTAACCAGCCTGGTGCTAGCCAAAAATTACTTACTCAGGCGTTTGTCTTTATTTCACCTAACATGAAATTCACTCAGGGTGGAAAAGCAGCAGGTGTTCCTTTAAAACTTCTTAAGGCAAACAACCCTCAGATCAAGGAGGAAAAGGTTATGGTTGAGATATATAACAGACCTCCTCAAGCCTCATAGGAAAATCTGGGGAGAGAGTTTCTTTGGAAAATAAGAACATTAAAAATACTCTTTGTATTCTGGGAAACTTAGGAAGCCAAATACACACCCAAGGCAAGAGGCAAGCTTAGAAAAAACTGAGAAGATCTCAAACTTTCAACTCTGTCTGATCTCTGAGACTTACTGAAAGACAAAGTGAAAGATAAGACACAGTTGAAAATGGCCTGGCTAAGTGTTGAAAAAGTGTGCAAACACCATGCCAATCTAGAAAGAAAAGCAGATATTTTTCTTTTACTTATTTATATTTTTAAATCATTCTCTTCCCTCTCTATCTCTTCCTCTGGCATTTAAGAAAATCCCTGTCAAAATGTTGACTGATTATACGATAAGGAGCAGAGACTCTAGGGACCATGAAAATAATACAGTTTTTTAAAAACTGTTTGGAAAAGTCACGAAGCAAATAGCTACAGCCCACAACAGACAAATCAAAAAACAAGGCTGAAGAGAACAATCTGAATTTCAGAACCATATTAAAATATTCGACATCCAAGTTACAAACAAAATATATGAAGCATGCAAAGGAATAACAAAATATATCCCATTCAAAGAAGAAATTTAAAAAACTGCCCCTGCGGAAGCACAGACATTGTTAGTACAACACAGAGTTTAAAGAGCTGAAGGAAAGCATGGACAAAGACCTCAAAGAGATAAAAGAAACCAGGAGAACAATATGTGAGCAAATAAAATATATAACTATTAAAAGGAACCAATAGAAAGACCAGTCTTGTTTCAATGAGAAGACTACGAAGGCTTGAAAAACCATAGGTAAGGATTTATTTTAGAGGTGACTACCCAGTCAACACTTTTCTGAAGGATTAGAAATTAAGTATCAGTAAATTTGAGGTTGCTTCCTCTTTCACCTAGGTTGTGGCTAAATTTCATGGATCCAAGCTATATGGTGGATTTGGCCCCTGATATGGTTCGGCTCTGTGTCCCCACCTAAATCTCTTATGTAATCCCCATATGTCAAGGGAGGGGCCTGATGGGAGGAGACTGGATCATGGGGGTGGTTTCCTCCATGCTGTTCTTAAAATAGTGAGCTCTCACAAGATCTGATGGTTTGAAAGTGTTGCAATTACCCTCCTCCTATTGCCATGTAAGATATGCTTACTTCCTGTTCCATCATAATTGTAAGTTTCCTACGACCTCCTAGCCATGCTTCCTGTTAAGCCTGGGAAACTATGAGTCAATTAAACCTGTTTTCTTTATAAATTACCCAATTTCAGGTATTTCTTTGTAGTAATGTGAGAACAAACTAACAGAGACAATTGGTATTGAGAAAAGGGGGCATTGCTAGAAAGATACCTGAAAATGTGCAAGTGAATTTGGAACTGGGTAATGGGCAGAGGCTGAAACAGTTTGGAGGGCTCAGAAGAAGACAGGAAGATGAGAGAAAGTTTGGAACTTCCTAGAGACTTGTTGAATAGTTGTGACCAAAATGCTGATAGTGACATGAACAATGAAGTCCAGGCTTAGGTGGTCTCAGATGGAGGTAAGAAACTTTTTGGGAAGTGAAGCAAAGGTGACTCTAACTATGCTTTAGCAAAGAGAATGACAGCATTTTGCTCCTGCCCTAGAGATCCGTGGAACTTTGAACTTGAAAGAGATGATTATCTGGTGTAAGAAATTTCTAAGCAGCAAAGCATTCAAGATTAAATCTGTTTTTTTCTAGATGTGTATTTTTACATGCA
The DNA here is from genome assembly GCF_028858775.2 of Pan troglodytes. NCBI lineage: Eukaryota > Metazoa > Chordata > Mammalia > Primates > Hominidae > Pan > Pan troglodytes. The sequence goes on along the minus strand of NC_072412.2, from coordinate 87,234,179 downwards.
TGAAGAAAGAGATAGCCTGAAATTAGAACTTACGTTTAAAAGGGAAGAAGAGCATAAAGGTTTGGAAAATTTGCAGCCTGATCATGTGATAGAAAAGAAAAACCCATTTTCTAGTGAGAAATTCAAGCCAGCTGCAGAAATTTGCATAAGTAACAAGGAGCTGAATGTTAATAAAAAAGACAATGGGGAAAATGTTTCCAGGGCATTTCAGAGATCTTTATGTCAGCCCCTTCCATCACAGACCCAGAGGCCTAGGAGAGAAAAATGGTTTAATGGGCTGTGCCCCGGCCCTGCTACTCCCTGCACACTAACAACATGGCACCCTGTGTCCCAGCCACTCTAGCCATTGCTAATAGGAGCCAAGGTATAGCTGAGGCTGTTGCTTCAGAGGGGGCAAGCTGCAAAAATTGGCAGCTTCTATGTGATGTTTGGCCTGTGGGTACACTGAAGACAAGGGTTGAGGTTTGGGTACCTCCACCTAGTTTTCAAAGGTTGTATGGAAACACCTGGATGTCCAGGGAGAAGTCTGCTGCAGGGGCAGAACCTTCAAGAACCTCTACTAGGGCAATGCAAAGGGGAAATGTAGGGTTGGAACCACCAGAGTCTCCACTGGGGCACTGCCTAGTGGAGCTGTGAAAAGATGCCCACCATCCTCCAGACCCCAGAATGGTAGACTCATTGACAGCTTGCACCATGCAACTGGAAAAGCTACAGGCACTAATGCCAGCCTGTGAAAGCAACTGTGGAAGCTGTACCCTGCAGAACCACAAGGGAGGAGGTGCCCTAGGCCTTGGGAGCCCACCTCTTGCATTTGTGTGCCTTGAATGTGAGACTTGGAGTCAAAGGATATTATTTTAGAGCTTTAACATTTAAAGACTTCCCTGTTGGGTTTCAGACTTGCACAGGGCCTGTAACCCCTTTGTTTTGGCTAATTTCTCCAACTTGGAATGGGTGAATTTACCCAATGCCTGTATCCCTATGGTATCTAGGAAGTAACTAATTTGCTTTTGATTTTACAGGCTCATAAGCAGAAAGGGCTTGTCTTGTCTCAGATGAGACTTTGTACTTGGATTTTTGAGTTAACGCTAAAATGAGTTAAGACTATGAGGGACTGTTGAGAAGGCATGATTATATTTTGAAATGTGAGAAGGACATGAGACTTGGGATGGGCCAGGGGTAATATGATATGGTTTCGCTATGTATTCCCACTCAAACTTCACCCTGAATTGTAATACCCATGTGTTGAGGGAGGGCTCTGGTGGGAGGTGATCGGACTGGGGACACAGTTTCCTCCATGCTGTTCTCATGATAGTGAGTTCTCATGAGATCCGATGGTTTAAAAGTGTGGCACTTCCCCCCTCTCACTGTTTCTCCTGCCACTTGTAAGATGTGTTTGCTTCCTTTTCCTCTTCTGCCATGATTACAAGTTTTCTGAGGCCTCCTTAGCCATGCTTTTTGTTAAGCCTGCAGAACTGTGAGTCAGTTATACAGCTTTTTAAAAAAATAAATAAATTACCCAGTCTCAGTTAGTTCTTTATAGAAGTGTGAGAATGGACTAATACAACCCTTTCCCTTCTTTGTTGATGCCTAATGGCCACTGCAGAGATAGACTTCAGGAACTCCACTTGGCTTCCTTAGGTGCTGCTCTACTCTTCTACTGCTTATAGGCTACCATTGTTCATTGCAATTGTTCTATTCTTATAAGCTACACTAGATTATGCAAAACATTCTGAGATTCCTTAGGCTCCATCTGGATACAACATCTAGTTATAGTCTCTCAAAAATCTTACACCTTCCTAACTGCAAGGCATAGATGTCCTCTGCATTCAAATAATATGATCACTTGTCTTCTTCTTGAGGACTTGGTCCAAAAATGAGCAAGTATTCTCTCTCTGGGGATAACCAATTCTACTTCCCCATCCTTTGCCTGGCAAGTTTCATCTTCTTTAAAAATACACTATCCACTACTAAGCTGGTGAGAGGAAATCTTTTTTAACTTATTATTTTTCCAAATATCTTGACATGAGTCATTTTATACTCCTTAATGGATAAAGTCTTTTTTAAATTCTGAAGTCAAGATGAGACCCTTTTTAAATATCTACTTTGTAAACATTTCATTTTTCGCTGAATTGTTTGCCCCAATTATAAGACCAAGTCATTACTTGATTAAGAAAGAAGAAAGAGGAGTTTGTTTTAGTTGTATATTGTTGTGTAATAAATTATTACACAATTTAGTGCTTTATTAGACTAACTGTGAATGAGGAATCTGGGCCCAGTTTTGGCAGGTCTCCTAATTCAGTGTCTCTCATAAGGCTACAGGCAAGTCAGTCTGAACATCTGACTGGGGAAGGACATTTCCGCGATTACTTATGTGGTTGCTGGTAGCATATACTCTCTCAAGAACAATTTGACTCTAGGCTTCAGTTTCTTACTAGCTATTGGTCAGAGGCACTCTCAGTTCCTTGTCACATGGGCCTAACCATCATGATCACATTTTCCATCACAGCCAGCAAAAGACATAATTTGCTACCAACATAAAAATTACAATTTCTGTAGTCTAATTATAAAGTTACACTTCATCACTTTGCCATATTCTCCTTGTTAAAATCTATTTGACAGGCTAGGCTGTACTCAAATAAAGGAAATTTCACAAGAGTATGAATACCAGGATGTGGATATCATTGGGAGCCACCTTGAAGTCTGCTGTCACAGTAGTGAACAGGCTTCATTTAAAAAAAAAAAAAGAAAAAAAAAGAAATCCACAAATATTTTTATGGACCAACAGGTTCATATGCCTGCTGCACAATAACAGAGACAGCAGAGTTTGTAGCAGAGAAAAAGTTTAGTGATAGTAGGGGGGCTGAGAGAGGAGATGGGAAGGACACTCTAATCCATCTCCTCAAGGAGTGCTGCGATGGGGTTTAGGGGAGATTTATATGGTTTGGCTACATCCCTACCCAAAACTCATCTTAAATTGTAGTTCTCAGAATCCCAACGTGTTTGTGGGAGGGACCTGTTGGGAGGTAATAGAATCATGGGGGCAGTTACTTCCATGCTGCTGTTCTTATGATAGCGAGTGAGTTCTCACAAAATCTTATGATTCTATAAGGGGCTTTTTCCTCTTTGTTTGGCACTTCTCCTTCTTTCTACCATGTGAAGAAGGACATCTTTGCTTCCCATTCTGCCATGATTGTAAGTTTGCTGAGGCCTCACCAGCCATGCTGAACTGTGAGTCACTTAAACCTCTTTCCTTTATAAATTACCCAGTTTGGGATATGCTTTTATTAGCAGCATGAGAACAGACTAATACACTAAATTGGCCCTGAGAGAGTGAGTTGCTGCTATAAGGATACCCACAAATGTGGAAACAACTTTGGATCTGGATAACAGGAAGAGGTTGGAACAGTTTGCAGGGCACAGAAGAAGACAGAAAAAGTTGGAAAGTTTGGAACTTCCTAGAAACTTGTTGAATGGCTTTGCAATGCTAATAGTCCAGGGTGAGGTGGTCTCAGATGGAGATGATGAACTTGTTGAAAACTGAAGTAACGGTCACTCTTGCTATGCTTTAGGAGATCTGTGGAACTTTGGACTTAGAAGATTTAGGGTATCTGGCAGAAGAAACTTCTAAGCGGCAAAGTATTCAAGAAGAAACACAGCATAAAAGTTTGGAAAATTAGCACCCTGATCAGTGCAATGGAAAAGAAATACCCATTTTCTGGGGATAAATTCAAGCCCACTGCAGAAATTTGCATAAGGAATGATGAATAGAATGTTAGTCACCAGACAATGGGGAAAATGTCTCCAGGGCATGTCAGATAACTTCATGGCAGCCTCTCCCATCAGAGGTCTAGAGGCCTAGATAGGAAAAATGGTTTTCTGGGCTGGGCCCGGGGCCCTCCTGCTCTGTACAGCCTCAGGAAATGGTGCCTTGCATTTCAGCTGCTTCAGCTTTAGCCGAGGCTAAAAGGGGCCAAGGTATGGCTCAAGACATTGCTTTGGAGGGTGCAAGTCCCAAGCCTTGCCAGCTTCCATGAGGTGTTGAGCCTGTGGGTGCACAGACGTCAAGAATTGAGGTTTGGAAACCTCCACCTAGATTTCAGAGAATGTATGGAAATGCTTGGATGTCCAGGCAAAAGTTTGCTGCAGGGGTGGAGCCCTCATGGAGAACCTCTGCTAGGGCAGTATGGAAGGCAAATGCTAAGTTGGAGCCCACACAGAGTACTCACTGGGGCACTGCCTAGTGGAGCTGTGAGAAGAGGTCTAACATCCTTCAGAACCCAAAATGGTAGATCCACCAACAGCTTGCATCATGCACCTGGAAAAGCTGCAGGCACTCAACACTAGCCTGTGAAAGCAGCCAGGAGGGGGCTGTACCCTGCAAAGCCACAGCAGCAGAGCTGCCCAAGGCCATGAGAGCCCACCTCTTGCATCAGCATGACCTTGATGTGAGACATGGAACCAAAGGAGATAATTTGGAACTTTAAGGTTTAACTGCCCTATTGGATATCAGACAAGCATGATGCCTGTAGCTCCTTTGTTTTGGCAAATTTGTCCCATTTGGAACAGATGTATTTACCCAAAGCCTGTACCTCCATTTTATCTAGGAAGTAACTAATTTGCTTTTGATTTTACAGGCTCATAGGTGGACTTTGGAGTTAATACTGAAATGAGCTAAGACTTGGGGTTTTGAAATGTGAGTGCATGAGATTTGGGAGGGGCCAGGAGTGTACTGATATGTTTCGGCTATGTCTCCACCCAAATCTAATCTTGAATTGTACTTCCCATAGTCCCCACGTGTCATGGGAGGGATCTGGTGGGAGGTAATTGAATCATGGGGATGGTTACCCCCATGCTGTTCTCATGACAGCGAGTGAGTTGTCATGAGATCTGATGGTTTTATAACGGGCTTTTCCCACTTTGCTTGACACTTTTCTTTCCTTCTACCATGTTTGCTTCCCCATCCGCCATGATTGTGAATTTCCTGAGGTCTCCCAGCCCTGCAGAACTGAGTCAATGAAACCTCTTTCCTTTTTAAATTATCCAGTCTCCAGTATGTTTTTATTAGCAGTGTGAGAACAGACTAATACAGGGATCATGGATGGAAAGAGTCTGGAAAATTGGGGTTCCTGACTGGTTGAGTTAAGGGGGATTAAATTATTAGGATGTGGAAACTGCATTTTTTAGTGAGTCAGCTTCTTATCAGGTCCTTCATATCAGCAGATGTCAGTAGTTTAACTAAGAGTCAGGACCTCAAAGAATATGTGAAATGGGAAACTTAATGTTTCACAATGCTTAAGTCGTTATGTATAGGGCAGTTAAAGAAAACTATAATCTTGCAACAAGGCTGATATGATTCTGAAGCAATTGGAAGCAAATAACTATGAGGAAGCAGGTCAGAGAGCAAGCTTGCCTAATAAGTAATGCTGAATGTGCTTCAAGCTTGGTTTATTTTTCTCTGCCTCCCTTCTTCGCTAATTAATTTTACAAAGTTTATAAGGACGATTTCAACATTTGAAAATTATTTTTCACAATGGATATGTTAAAGGTGGAAGGCTGCAGTGAGAAGAATAACAGCTGGTCAAATATTTCTACATCCTAATCCCTGAAAGCTGTGAATATATCACATGATAAGAGGGAATTTAGATTGCAGAAATAATTAAGGCGGCTAAGCCAGGTGCAGTGGCTCACTCCTGTAATCCCAGCACTTTGGGAGGCCAAAGTAGGCAGATCACAAGGTCAAGAGATCGAAACCATCCTGACCAACATGGTGAAACCCCATGTCTACTAAAAATACAAAAATTATCTGAGCGTGGTGGTGCATGCCTGTAGTCCCAGCTACTCAGGAGGCTGAGGCAGGAGAATCACCTGAACCTGGGAGGCAGAGTTTGCAGTGAGCTGAGATCGTGCCACTGTACTCCAGCCTGGTGACAGAGCAAGACTCTGTCTCAAAAAAATATATATATATAGTGACTAATAAGATGAAGTTAAGATAGATTATCCTGGATAATCCAAATGAGCCCAATGTAATCGGAAGGGTATTTAAAAGATGGTAGAAGCAGAAGAGTCAATGTCAGGGTGGTATAGTGTGAGAAAGACTTGCTCATCCATAAATGGCTTTGAAAATTGAATGGGGCCACAAGAAAAGAAAAGTGGGCCGTCTTTTGGAGCTGTAAAAGGTGAGAAAACATGTTTTTCCCCCAAAGACTTTGGAAGAAACTCAGTTCTTCCACTGCTTTGATTTTATTCCAGTGAAACTCATCCTAAACTCCTGACCTCCAGAAATGTAAGATGAAAAACTTGTGTTGTTTAAGCCTTAAGCTTTAAGGCACCAAATGTATGGTAATTTGTTACATCAGCAAATGAGAAAAAGATACAGAGGTGATTTGCCAGTTTTCTAATGGGGAAAAAAAATAAGAAAATGCTAAATGAGGCAATATAGACATAGATTTAAATATTTAGATTTATGATTAGATAAGAATATATATGTATATATGATTATGTGCATGTGTGTGTGAATGATGAGAGATTAAGGTTAGATAAACACAAAGTTTGTGCAGATGTTATAATTTAATTTTTTTAAGTGGCAGGTTTTCACTCTGATGCCTAGGGTAGAAGTAGGTTTCATTGACATGATCACAGTTCACTGCAGCCTTGAACTCCTGGGTCAAATCGGTCCTCCTACCTTAGACTCCTAAGTAGCTAGGACACCAGGTGTGCACCACCATGTCTGGCTTCATAAAAAAATTAAGTCACATTAAATAGGCCCAATATAAACACAGAGCCTAATTTTAAATCATTACAACTAATTAACATTTATTTTAGCATTTCTGAAATAAGTTTGAAATGGTAGAAATTATATTTATTAAATAAATCAAAATAATGCCTTTAAAAATGTGATCAAAATTTGCTCTCATAACCTCATCTGTTTTTAATCACAGGTTTTTAATCACTGCTTCAGCCACTCAGGGAAATTTTCACTTCAACGGGGTTACTATGCTAAGTGACTTTGGCTTAGCACCAATTAACAAATGAGCCTACTTTCTAGTACATTTCTAATTTTCTGAATTTTCCTGTATTTTAAAAATTTCTATTAATTCATTTATAATCATCACCCCCATTCATCTTCAAAAACTTGGAACTGTCATGCCTCGATGTTAGAGAATAATATCCTACACTTGTTTTAAGAGGAAAACCACGTGTTATTAATAGCAACTGGAAGCTGACAACATATATTATGCATTGGGGATTAGACTTGCTTTACAAAGCTCAGGAACTCCAAAGAAAATGTGTGAATTTATAGCATTTGGGTATTGAGCTATATTTCTAAATTTTATGATGTTCCAAGGGGACTTCCTTCTTTCTAATATAAAACATCTGTGAAATTTTTAAGAAAAGTTTTAGCATAGTCTATGAGCAACACCCCCTTGGGGTATGATAAAAATTAATTATAATGTACCATAGTTAAGAATACAATAAATTTATTGCAATTAAATTTACTGAAGAAAATTTACCTGTATGCTACTGTACAGATGACAAAAGGTCTTTCTACATATTATTTTTATGTCATATAATCTAGAATTGTTAATTCATGATGAAGACAGTTTTCTAAAACAATACTTGCGTTATTAGCCATACTCATGTGTTTATACTGCTTTTGATAAAGTAAATAACATTCAAAGTAAATAATATTCAATGGTACTTGTTAAAGCATGGTAAGGAAGATTTTCCTCAGAACCACTGAGATAGGTGGAGGAACAACTATAACAGAGTCTTGAAGTGTGGGAGAGAGATTGGGCCCAGCTGCAAAACAGCATGGGCAAATGGAAATTTATAGCTAACTAGCATTGTGGAAATCAATAGATGGAAAATTACTAAGACCAAACAGAAGTAAGGGGGATTTTGCCTAAACTCACCTAACAGGATTCTTGCTGAAGCTAGGCCAGGGTGATCAGTCATCACCTGAGAAATGGTGGAGGATTAGAATCCCATTCAGACATTGAGGGTAATCAGATATCAAGGGTGAAGAGTTCTTGTCAAACTACCTTAGTAGCATTCTTTACCAAAACTGAATTTTATAAGGAAGTACATATACAGAGTTAGAAAAAGGTTCAGAAGCTTGACTAAACTATGGCCATGCAACGAATCCTTGTCACTTTGAGCTCTGTAGGATATTTATGTACATAGGGAATTATAGAATGTCAGATTTAAAGAGTCTTTAATGATCATGCAGGCCAGTGTACTCATTTTCCAGTTAAGGAACCAAATCCTATGAAGATTATAAAAGGTACATAAATTTACATAGTGAATTTTTAGTAGGCTGAATATGCAATCCAGCTACTAATCCCCAAGCTAAGTCCCTTTTCATTCTCTATACCATTTTTTAAAACCACTCACCTATCTCAAGACATTAATGAGGATCCTGGCACACTGACATAAAAATCTATTAGAAACAAATAATTAAAAACTTTATTGTTTGTAATGCAATCCCGTTACAGGAAAAAATTCACTGACATATTACATATTTTGTAAAGGAAACAAGTATGTTGTGCCCTGGTTTGCTTGCGGCAATTCTAATTTGCTCCTATGATTCCAGCCTAAATATTAGAGACTTTTATTTTGTCAGTCAAGCAGGATGCAAAGCCATCAGCTGAGTGTCAAAATAGCATTGTGAGGATGATAAAGGAGAAATGATAAAATAGTGTTTATACATAGTAAGAAAATAAATTTCCTAAAGACACAGCATAAGATCAACAGGCAATTTCAAGTACTCATTTGAGGCATGTTATTATTAATTTAAAGTTAAACCAGTGAGACTGTTTGTGTTTTTGTCTCTAGCAAAATTCACCTGCTTGGGTAAAGCATACAGAAAATAGTTTGTTTTGCTTTTGATTGTGGTCCACCAGTTAAGTGTGATGGTAGGAGAGAGGGGGTTGTTGTTTGAAGACATCTGCAATAGTTTAACTATAAAGAACAATCCACAGAATCAAATGTGGGAGAAAGAGAAAATGTATAAGGTCAGTGCAGTGGATATTTAGATGCCGGAGTGATGACCGAGGAGTGTTGCAGAAGTGAAGGGAAGGAATGGGAGGCAGTCATCTGGGAGATTCATAAACAGTGAACTTACCTGTGATCACAGAAGCGTGGCTATAGGAATTAATAAATATGAACCAGGAGCTTAAGTGAGGAGCATGTGTGACACTGAAGAAATAGGAAGGGCTAAGAAGTCTACACCTGACAGCAGAGCAGAGAGGGTTTGACAGCACTGTTGAGATAGAACACCAGGTCCACACCACACAGCCCCTTCCTTCTGGCTCTGTGGCTAAGTAACAGTAAAAACAGGTTCCTCTGAGAATGCTAGAGACAGGAGATATCATGAGGAGCAGCTGTTAACAAAGGCTAGAAAGTGTAGAGAATATTCAGAGAAGAGGTTAACACAGTGTAGAGATCACTGCTAGCAGTTACCGGGTTCCCAATGGCAGAAAGGAAAGTAGGGGTTGGCTGGATTTTGAGGATTATAAAAATCACGATAATGATATGTAATAATTCTACAACTATACAAATCTCAGTGAAATGGGATATTCCCACACAGAACACTGTATTTAGTTAGGCAAGAACTATAAAATTATGTCCAACACTAAACATCATATAGTTTATTTGTAGACTAGCACACCCCCTGCTGGCTCTCAAGAGTATCTAATTTACATTGATTTTTAGCTAAAATAAAGATTAAAATAAGTAAATTGACAGAGGCAAAAGGCAGGAGTTTTTTGTTGTTGTTTTTGTTTGCTTAAGGCAAAGACTGTAATAAAATAGCTGGCAGAGTTCAGAAAAAAAGAACGAAGTCAGGAGGAAGTGAGAGAGAGGGAGACAGGAGGAAGGGAGGCAGAGAAGAACAAAAGGGAGGGAAAGAGACAGAAGGGAAGAAGAAGACAAAGAACAAGAATAACAAACATATATATTGCAAACTAGTTAAAAGTTGCTATGCTAGTTAAAAGTTCCTTCCTACATCTGTCCACAGTCCTTAAGGGTAGTGTGGTAGTATTCATATGGCTTTATATTACAACACTTTGGCTCTTCATAACTCTCTTATAAACTTCAAGGTGCTATATTGATACAAAATTACTACTAGACATCCAAATCACCAGGATCAGTCCTGTACAGAGCAGGTAAAACTCCCAAGCGTGATAAAAATGCTCTATATTTTAACTGCGTTTCTAGTTGCACGCATTAAACTAGTCTAAATTCACGAATACTTTGGTTTGTGATTTATCAATCAATTTAGTTGATGAAAAATATTAACACCTGGATACCAACCTGAAGTTTCTAATTTAAATTATCCTGGGTGCTAGCTGGGCATCAGCTGTGTTAGGAGTCCCCAGGTGATTACAATTGGGAACCACTCCACTCAGTGATCTCTCCCCCAACAACCTGCCACAGGAATGGAAGTCTCAGGCTGTTTCTACTTGAAAGTACTGATCAAATGTAGCATTACCAGGCATGGACAACTTGATATTATGGGCTATATTACTCATCCAGGACTGCCATAACAAAACACCACAGACTAGGAGCCTTAAACAACAGAAACTTATTTTCTCACGGTTCTGAAGGGGTGGAAGTCCAAGATCGTGGTGTCAACAGGCTTGGTTTCTCCCGAGGCCTCACCCCTTGGCTTGCAGACAACAGCCTTTTTATAGCATCCTCCTACGGCCTTTCCTCTGCGCATGAGCACTCCCAGTGTCTGTCTCTCTCACCTGTTGTAAGAACACCAATCTTATTGGATGCTATAGGCCTCCACCCTTATGACGTCATTAAACTTTAAATATCGGTTTAAAGGGCTTATATCTAAATACAGTTACATTGAGATGTAATATAAGCTGCTGAAGGCTTTCTCCCTACTTTGAGTTCTTCCATAACCAATTGCAATCTAACTTAGTATGAAAAGAAAAAAAAAGCTAATTTAAAAGTATAGTTTTGTAACAAATAACCAGGGTTTCAGCCAATCACAAACAGTTAAACTTAACTAATCACAGCTAGCCAAGTGAACACACTATGCCCAAATAAGGCAGATGCCTGGCTGTAGTCAATCAGACGATTTCTCCATTTTGCATCCCTATTTGACCTCTACAAGCTCACTCTTCACACAGCTGGGTGAACCGCTCCGAACTTCTTCTGGTTCTGAGTTATTCTAAACCAATCTTTGCTCAAATAAACTCTGCTAAATTTGTTTTGTCTTAAAGTTTCTTTTAATAGTGGGTTAGGGCTTTGACATATCTATTTTGGGGACATATAATTTAATCCACGATATGTACCTCCTATATTAATAAGGCAGAATCACCTCTTAAGTATTCTTGCTAATAAATTGAACTTAGAGCTATTCAAAATTTTATGTCTAACTACCAGTTTACAGGAAACACAGAGATTAAACCTCTGTGACAAGGAGCTACAAAGATGACTTTGGAGGAATGGGCAGGCTTCAAGATGTTAATAGAAAATTGAACTGGACAAGTTAAACAGGTAAGGAAGACCTTATACAAGACTATTGCAATAGGAAAGGGACGTTGAATTCAACTGTCTTGAAACAAAAGGCTGGAGAGCTTTAAGCACCAGGACATGCTAGTGGAACAGTACTGGAAAACTTTACAGGATAGATTGATAAATAGGATTAGACCATCTATGTTTCCTAATTGATACCTAATTGGCGCCTCTCCTCTCACAGAGACTGAAAGATAGAGGTGCTATCATTCTTGATGATTGCATTTCAATGGGATGACTCCCAGATCCTTGAGAAAGAGATTCCTAAGTTGTAAATTCGGCAAGAGGCTTCATGATTTGCATCTCAAAGAAGCAGATAAATGATTTAAAATTGCATACTTTATAAAGCAAATGCTATAAGAAAAGGTAGCTCAGAAACCTATGGGTAAAATGAAACTTGTCTAATGTTTACTCCAGCTGAAGGGGAAATTAACACCTTTTTGATCAAGGACAACTGATTCTGTTTCCTCAAGAGTTAATGGAATAAAAATGTTAGAGGAAACATCTAATTTAAAAAATACTTAAATACAACACAATGCAAGATATGGACATTTATTACAGACTGAACTGAACAGACCAACTTTAAGACTTTTTGGGGGTCATATCATAAATATTTTAAATAATTTTTTTGAATTGACAAGTATCTATGAAGGACAATGTGATGTAAGAGATGTACATATTGTGAAATAATAAAATCAAGATAATTCATATACCCATTACCTCACATATTAATTTTTTGTTGTAAGAACATCTGAAATGTACTCCCTTAGCAATTTTCAAATATGTTATTATTAACTATACTCTGCTGTGCAATAAACCTCAAAAACGTATTCCTCCTAACTGAAACTTGTACCCTTTAACGCACATGTCTACACTTAATGCCCCAGCCCCAAACCAGCCTTTGATAACCACCATTCTCCTCTCAACTTTTATGAGATTGACATTTTTAGATTCCACATACAAGTAAGCTCATGCGGTAACAGTCTTTTTGTCCCTACTTAATGTCACTTGGCATAATGCCCTCCAAGTTTTATCCATGTTGTTGCACAAAACAGAATTCCATTCTATTTTTGTAAGACTGAATGGTATTCCATTGTACATATAATCACACTTTCTTTATTCATTCATCATTTGATGTACACTTAGGTTGATTCCACATCTTGGCTATTGTGAATAATGCTGCAACAAACATGGGAGTGCAGATATCTCTTCAAACTACTGATTTCAATTTCTTTGGATATATGCCCAGTGGTGGGATTGCTGAATCATATGGTAGTTCCATTTTTAGTTTTTAAAGGAACTTCCAGACTTTTCCATAATGTCTATACTAAATTGCATCCTTGCCAACAGTGTATAAGGGTTCCTTTTTCTCTACATACTCACCACTTATGATCTTTCACCTTTCTGAATATAGTCATTCTAACATGTATGAGAAGATATTTTATTGTGGTTTTAACGTGCATTTCTCTGATGACTGATGATGTTAAGTATTTTTTTTCATATGCTTATTGGCTATTTTTATGTATTTTTTTGATAAATATCAATTCATGTACTTGCCTATTAACTTTTATTTTAGGTTTGGGGTACATTTGCATGTTTGTTATCTAGATAAAATGCATGTCACAGGGATTTGGTATACAGATTATTTTGTTGTCCAGGTAATGAGCATGGTACGCAATAGGTAGTTGTCTGATCTTCTGTCTCCTCCCAACCTCCATCATCAAGTAGGTCCCGATGTCTGTTGTTTCTTCCTATCCATGTGCATAAAACGTTTTCCCATTTGTTGGTGTTATCTCTGATTTCTCTGAGCAGTGTTTTGTAATTATCATTGTAGAGCTCTTTCACCTCCCTGGTTAGCCATATTTCTAGACATTTTATTCTTTTAATGTCTATTGTGAATGAGTTAGTGTTGTTGATTAGGTTCTCAGCCTGGATGTCGTCGGAGTATAAAAATACTATAGGTTTGTGTACATTGATTTTGGATCCTGAAACTTTGCCAAAGTTGTTTATCAGATCTGGGAGTTTTCGGACAAAAACTATGGGGTTTTCAAGGTATAGAATCATAAATCTGCAAACAGATACAGTTTGACTTCCTCTCTTCCTATTTGTATGCCTTTTATTTCTCTCTCTTGTCTGATTGCTCTGGCTAACACATCTATTACTATGTTGAATAGGAGTGGTGAAAGTGGGCATCCTCGTCTTGTTCCAGGACTCAAGAGGAATGCTTCCAGCTTTTGCCCGTTCAGTATAATGTAGGCTATAGGTTTGTCATAGTTGACTCATTATTTTGAGGTATGTTCCTTCAATGTCTAGTTTGTTGAAGGTTTTCTACATGAAGCGATGTTGAATTTTATTGAAAGTTTTTTCAGCATGTATTGAGATGATCATGTGGTTTTTGTTTTTAGTTCTGTTTACGTGGTGAATTACATTTATTGATTTGCATATGTTGAAACAGCTTTGCATCCTAGGGATAAAGCCTACTTGATTATGGTGGATTCGATTTTGGATGTGCTGCTAGATTAGGCTTGCTTGTATTTTGCTGAGGATTTTTGCACCAATTTTCATCAAAAATATTGGCCTGAAGTTTTCTTTTTTTGTTGTGTCTCTACCAGGTTTTAATATCCAGATGATGCTAGCTTCATCCAGTTAGTTAGGGAGGAATCCTTCCATCTCAATTTTTTGAAATAGTTTCAGTAGGCATAATACCAGCTCTTCTTTATACATCTTGTAGAATTCATCTGTGGATCTGTCTGGTCCTGGGCTTTTTTCTAGCTGGTAGGCTTTTTGTGACTGATTCAATTGCAGAACTTGTTATTGATCTGTTCAGGGATTCAGATTCTTTCTAGTTCAATCTTGGGAGGTTGTATGTTTCCAGGAATTCATCTATTTCTTTTCAGTTTTGTAGTTTTTGTGCATAGAGGTGTTCATAGTAGTCTCAGAAGATTTTGTATTCCTGTGGCATCAGTGGTAATGTCCCCTTTGTCATTTTTTATTGTGTTTATTTGGATCTTCATTTTTTCTTTATTATTCTTGCTAGCAGTCTATCAATCTTATTTTTACTTTCATTTTGACCTTGTAGAATCTGATAACTGTGTCTTAGGGATAGTCATCTGGTATAGTATCTCACAGGGGTTCTCTGCATTTCCTAGATTTGAATGTTGGCCTCTCTAGCGAGGTGGGAAAAATTTTTGTGGATGATATCCTCAAATATGTTTTCCAAGTTGCTTGCTTTCTCTCCTTAGGAATCCCAATGAGTCATAGATTTGGTCTCTTTACACAATTCCATATTACTTGAAGGCTTTATTCATTCTTCTTTATTGTTTTTCTTTATTTTTGTCTGACTGAGTTATTTTGGAAAACTGGTATTTGAGCTCTGATATTCTTTCCTTAGTTTGGTCAATTTTGCTGTTAATACTTGAGACTGTATTCTGAAATGCTTGGAGTTTTTCAGCTGTATTAATTCAGTTTGGTCCTTTCTTAATGGCCATTTTGTCTTTAATCTCCTGTATCATTTTATTGTATTCTGTAAATTCCTTGGATTGGGTTTTGACTTTCTCCTGAATGTTGATGATCTTCATTCCTATCCATATTCTGAATTCTATTTCTGACATTTCTCACATTTCAGCCTGGTTAAAAACCAGCGCTTAGGAACTAGTGCAGTTGTTTGGAAGTAAGAAGATATTCTGGGTTTTTTAATTGCCAAAGTTCTTGTGCTGGTTCTTTCTCATCTGTGTGGGCTGATGTTCCTTAAATCTTTGAAGTTGCTGTCCTTTGCATTTTTGTATGCCCTTGGGAGTTTGATTGTGGTAAAAGGTAAGTTCAGTCAACTGGTTTTGATTCGAGTCTGTTCCTTGATCTTGGAGAAGCCTGCTGTCATTATTGTCTCCGTAAATGTGTTTCTCTTGTTGGGTGTTCTGGTCAAGATCTTGGAAGTCTGGAGTCTTATAAATTAATTAAATTTGTTTCTTCAAAACCTTGGAGTAAAACTGATGCTACAGAAATACATACCACAGATATTTTCCTCTTGTGCATCATCCCTGCAGAGACTTAAGGTTGCGGCTACTCCAGTTACGGAAGCACGTAGTAGTGGAGTAATTAGAGTTAATAGGAAAAACAGGGAGCTTCCTGCCTGGACTCCCAAGAAGCCTGAGAACTGCCAGGACCCAGGGCGGTTAGGACCTAGGCCCGCCCCTACCTACTTTGCCCATATTTATTGTAAATTGAGTTATTTGTTTTCTTGTTATTGAGTCGTTTGATTCGTTATACATTTTGGATATTAATCCCTTATCAGTTTTATGATTTGCAAGTATTTTCTGTTACTCCATAGATTCTCTCTTTACTCTGTTAATTGTTCCCTTTGCTGTGCAGGAACTTTTTAGTATGATGCAATACTATTCATCTATTTTTGCTTTTATTCCCTGTGTTTTGGGGGTCAAATCCAAAAACTCATTGCCCAGTCCAATGTTGTGGAGGTTTCCCCTTATGTTTTTGTTTAGTGGTTTTACAATTTCAGGTCTTATATTTAAGCCTTCAATCCATTTTGAGTTGATTTTTGTAGATGTTGTAAGATGAGGGTCCAGTCTCATTCTTCTGCACATGGATGTACAATGTCATTTATATATATTTTAAAAAACTGTCCTTTTCTCATTTTGTGTTTTTAGAACCTTTGTCAGAAAACAACTGACTGTAAATGCATAGGTTCATTTCTGGGTTCTCTATTCTTTTCTGTTGGTTGGTGTGTCTATTTTTTATGCCACTGCCATGCTCTTTTAAGGACTATAGCTTTGTAAAACATATTTCAAAATCAGAGAGTTTGATGCCCCTAGCTTTGTTGAAATATACATTTTTTTAGTCAATCAGTGGTACAGTAGTCACCCCTTATCTGTGTATTCACTTTCCATGGCTTCAGTTACCATCAGTCATCTGCATTTCAAAAATATTAAGTGAAAAATGCCAGAAATGAACAATTTATAAGTTTTAAAGTGCATGCTGTTCTGAATACATAATAAAATTTTGCACTGTCCCAACTCTATCCCACCTAGGGTATGAATCATCTGCTTTATGACAGTTATATTATTATAATTGTTCTAGTTCTTATCAGATATTGTTGCTAATATCTTGCTATCCTAAATTTGTACTTTAAACTTTATAATACAAATGTTTGTATAGGGAAAAACGTAAAATATGTAAATTGGTACTATCCTAGATTTCCTGCGTCCACTGGGGATCTTGGAATGTATCCTCAGAGGATTAGAGGGAACTATTTTATTTTGTTATGAACTGGGTGCTATATAAAATCAATATATTATTTTAAATTTTGGTTAAAAATGCCATTATTTTTATTATGAAATTAGTCATATGTTCTTACCATTTGGAGATATATGCTGAAGTATATAAAGGGATGAAATCACCTGATATCTTCAATATGCTTTAATATACATCCATAAATCGGAAACCCTCTTTTTCACTCTTGTTTTTCTACCTTCTTCCCTTCCTTCCAGCCTTCTGTCCTGTGAGCATACCTGGGGGCAATAATAAGGACACTTAGAACTCAGACCTTGATTTTTAAATACCTTAGAAAAATGTTCAATTCCAGGACAAAGGAAAAGAAAGAGTAATCTGACCCTGAAATAATTTTTGTGTGTGAGAAAAGTAAACAATTTCTTGTAAAATTATAGGGATATATTAAAAGAACACAGAAGCCAGCTTCAAGGAGCTTTTTCAATTAAATCTAAGGCAATTTGAGCATTAAAATCCTACTAATATTAGATTGTTCTAATTAAAACAGAAATGTGTGGATCAACACAGATACTAATACAGAATAAATAGAAGTCAAATACCTTTCTTACCATAGAACACCAACTAGAAATGTAGAATAAAATATTAAATTAGAAAATCACATTTGACAACCATCATATTAATAATTCATTAATTTACCTGAGAAATATCAATGGATGCTAAAACTAATGTGGAAAGAGGGATGAAAATTTGAGATTTACATGGTTTCGAAATATCTTGTCATAAAGGACTCATTAATTGTAGTGGGAATGGGATGGGGAAACATCGCTTTATGATGGCAAAATCTGTCTGATATCATCTTGAGTAGCCCAATTTAACACTGCAAGTAATGAGTCCAGTAGACATTGGGTGTCACTTGATAGAATGCAATGAGATAGCAGTATTATTTCTGTGATAATTTAGCTAAACAATGCATCACCTGAATCTACTCATGCAGAAATATCCTATAAACACACATGAAAAAAATATTCTACAAAATTATTGGTTTGTAATAAAAATTTCTTAGTCATGTAAGCCAATAAAGGCTGATAAATTATTTCAGATTGAAGGAAACTAGAAAGACATAAGAGAAAGTCTAAATAAGTGAGTGCAATATATGATCCTAGTTTGGATTTTTTTGCTGTTAAAAAAAAGAATACACTATGAAATCAATTAGAGGTTCTCTATATGTTGGATGTATAGCATTCTTTGTATTATTTTTGCAAGTTTTCATTGAGTATGTTGCCTGAGAATATGAATGCATTTAAACAATATAATGGGTATATAAATACAAGGAATTTCAATGATTTTGGAAAATAATTCTGAATTGCTATTTTTCTGTATTCTTCATATGAAATTTTGATCATTTAGGTAATGTAGAAAAAAATTAGAAAACATAAAATATGTTCCTGCATTAAAAATGTATGTAATAAAAATCTCAAATACATGAAAAGTTGGGAGAATTTAAATTAACTCACATTTTTCTACTCCTATATTTTAAAATTGCAAAAAAATTAACAGGCAATTTTGTTTAATTTTTTTCAGAACTACTGATTCACTTATTTTAAATTTCGAAGAACGTTGAAACTTAGAGAAAATTACTAGAGTGGGAAAAAGAGGGAGAATACTCGTTTTATGCTGAGTAAAATAAACAACACACTCTCTTTGAGGACTAAGTTCTCTGTGATAGTGTGCTAGAGATGATGATAACTCCCTTATATTACTAAGTTACTGTGTATGCTATACTGAGCTAAATGAAATTTTACCAACCTGAGATAGTCTGTGTCTGTTTGCATAACTATACTGAGAATAACTTTGCCACATGGCGCCATAACTTACATGAGCTCCTTCAAAAGCAAAATCTGAGACAGCCTTTTACAAGTCACTCCTAGACTTAACCTATTCTAAGTTCATTCCATGTGCCCCTGAAATTGAAATGGTAATTTTGTATTACTTCCTATGATGGTGTTCAATCTGACTATTACCTCAAAAAGTCATACTTAAACTGTTTAGAAAATTAAGAGTCAAAAGCACATTCTCTTTTATTACAGCAATAATTATCACATAGTACTTATTAAGGGTCTAGTGTATACTGCATAATGCTGACACTGGTGTTCTTGTTTTTCCCCTATGGTAAAGTATTTGGAGTACAGGGCTGCTTTGTTGTAAATAAACATTATTTTCATATATATGGCTAACCAGGTAATCTTTCAAAACCAAATGTTTTTCCTGAGCAATGACATAAAAGTAGTTAGAACCTGTAACACATTCAGATTACATAGTCCAATAAGTAACACCCTGTTTATTGCATTTTTTAAAAAAATGCAGACCTATTGTTTGTTTTTACTACACTATTTTTTATGGTTAGCATAACTTAGTACTACTTATTGCAAACCAGAAATCTGCAAGCCTCTGAAAACTGATCTTCCTCCATTGCCCACCTGATTCAATTAATTATTGTTTCTCAATACTGCTGCTTCAATATCTCTGTAATAGGATTACATCATTATGCTTCATGAGACATTCAATGGTTTTCCATAATTCAGCAGATAAACATTAAATGTTTTTAAATGATGATGCAAGGCCTTTTATGATCTGCACTCATGACTTCTCTCCTTTGCACCCCTATCATGAACACTTGCTAATTCTTGTAGTTTTTACAATGGAGTCTTTCCCGTTGCTTCTCTTGGCATAATTTGCTTCATATGCCTGGAACTCAGGACTTTAAATAATTCCTTTCTCTTGGTATCTGCCTTTCATCCACTGAAGTGTCTCCACATCAATCAAAACAGAAGATTCTTAAGCATCTAGCCTTACTAATTGCTAGCCTTACCTAATGGACTCTTGACATATGACCTTCTTTCCTTTGTATATGCTTCTATTTAATGATTGTCCACGGTATTGAAATTTTACATGTATTTACATGTTTTTCTCCTCCTACTACACCTCTAAGCTCCTTGAGGACAAAAATTATTTCCAATTTATCTTTTGTCTCTCCAGAAAAAAAAAGAAATTACTTTACCCAGAACGTATATTCAGAAAATATTTGACTACATTAATTTAGAAAATGTTCATCAGAAAAATGCAGAAGGGAAAGAAAAGGAATATTTGAAGCCCTGTTAAAACAGAATCTAGAAGAAAGGTAAACTCAGTTCGTTCTTTAGGTTTCTCTTAGTGTAATTTTAATGCTGATGCCAGGGTTTTTCATTTTATTCTCTTTTAAAGAAATTCAGAAAATTAAATTCACACCAGTGATAATTCAATACTGGAAAAAATTGATCATCAGGATAAGATCCTGCAGCTGACCATCAGTTCTATATGAGTATTATATAATAAAACATTTTTTTCTTGAAGAGCATTGTAATATGATGAAAAAGAAAAATTTTGAGCAATTAAAACTCCACTTAAACTTACTTACTTTTAAAACACTCACTGTAGTTTTTTCTTGTTCAAGAAAATGACAATATGAATAATTAAAATTTATTACACAATTGTAACAGCCCAACAGGTTCATCTTGCCCACTGCCGAGATAGAACGAATATATCAAGATGGGGACTGTGATAGAAAGAGTTTAATAGATGAAGAGGCAGAGACCTAGGAGACCAGAGTGCTATTATTTACTCAAATCAGCCTCCCTGAAAATTCAGAGACTAGAGTTTTTTTAAGGTGGTTTGGTGGGCAGGGGTCTAGGGAATGGAGAATGCTGATTGCTTAGGTCAGGGATGAAATCAGAGAGTCAAAATTGTTCTCTTATGCTGAGTCAGTTCCTGGGAGTGGGCAACAAGACCAGATGAGCCACTTTACTGATTTGGGTGGTGCCAGCCGATTTTTCAGGATACGAGGTCTGAAAAATATCTTGAACACCAATGCTAGGTTTTACAATAGTAATGGTATCCATAGGAGCAATTGGGGAGATTAGGAATCTTGTGGCCTCTGGCTGGCTGCATGAATCTCAAACCATAATTTCTAATCTTCTGACTAATTTGTTAGTTTTACAAAGGTAGTCTGGTCCCCAGGAAAGAAAGAAGTTTGTTCCTGGGAGGGGGTGTTACCATCTTTGTTTCAAAATTAAACTGTAAAACATCCCTCCCAAAATTCAGCCTACACCCAGGAATGAACAAAGGCAGCTTGGATGATAAAGGCAAGATGGAGATGGGTACTTCAGATATCTTTCACTGTCATTATTTTGTCACTGTTACGATATTTTGGCAAAAGAAGTTTCACAATTGCTCTGTGCTAGGGTTATACCTTGTCTCAGTTAATTTAATCCTAAAAGTAGCCATATGGAATCAGTACTGTAATTATTCCCATTCAACATACAAGGAAACCAAGGAGTAGGGATGTGAAATATACTTCTCCAGGTCCCACAGCTGACAAGCAGTGCTGTAGCATTTTAACCAGGCTAACTAGCTCCAGAGCACTTTTCTGCAAGCATAAAAACTAGAATTTTGTCTAAGCATGCTTGCAGCTTAAGGGAAATATGTCTAAATCAAATATTAACTTCATTACATATTAGTTATTTAGATCATTTATAGTAATTTCATTTTTTAAATATTGAAACTAAGTGACCAAATAAGTTTGCCACATATTGCTAACTTTCCTTAAAATTTTTGGAATACATTTACACACATCTTCATTTTAAGTCTGTGTGTGTGTGTGTGTGTGCGTATGTGTGTGTAATTTTTACTTGATGGATGAGGTAATATAACTTTGCAAAACTATATTTTTAAATGTTTTCTGATCTATATAAAATAAAGGAAATTTCAGTCAACATATAGCATTTTATCTCATTTTTCTTTTCCTTTACTTTCTCTGGTTTTTAGCCTCTTTTATGCTTATACCTTTCCCTGTAACAAAACCTCGAGGAATTTGAGTGTATGAAAAATGAATAACTACAGTTTCTGATTTTACCTTGTTGATGAAAAGGCTTCCCAAATATTTGACTCAATCTAAGACTTGTGCACTGTAAACAAGATTTATGATTCACCTTGCTAGTTAATAGAGGGTGTCTAAAATGTGTCATTCTATTTTATGATTTTCCACATTTTAGTAAGTTTCTCTCATGTAATAAATGGGTAAGCAAATGAAAGTGAAATGGTGATATTTGATGTCAGTTATAAAGTGCTTTGGTCAACTCTGGCTTCTTTGTGGAAATGATTGAGATTGTTTATTACATATAGCTTTTACATCAGATTATCACTTCAAAAATAAGAGACTCTGTAGAAGTTCTGTACAATTTCCTCTCTCTCAAGTTTATTATTTGATTGATATAATGTCATCGCCTTTATATTTTATACATTGATACTAGGTTCAAAAAATAGGTAAAGCAGTAAACAATGTATATTCTTCCCTTACCAGTGTGCTGAAAAGTAGACTTCAGGGTACTATATCAGATTGCAATAACTCCAAAACATCAATATTGTCAAAACATTATGTTCTACTATTTTCTCACTCTATGCACATGTCTATCATTGGAATCATTGGAACTGCTTCTTAAATGCGTCTACCTGAAAGTGCTATATATCACTGCTACTCAGATTTCATTGGGCAGAGCACATCACTTGGCCATACGTTATCAAGGTACCTGTTATGTTCCAATATGCCAGGAAATAGAGGAGAACAAGACATTGGCAAACAGTGGTGATATCTACCACAGGTACCAAGATAATGAGGAAAGACATCTGTCCTATGCTCAG
This sequence comes from Pan troglodytes, assembly GCF_028858775.2. NCBI lineage: Eukaryota > Metazoa > Chordata > Mammalia > Primates > Hominidae > Pan > Pan troglodytes. The sequence goes on along the minus strand of NC_072412.2, from coordinate 87,211,673 downwards.
GTGGTTGTTCTTATCAGGTTTTTTCTGCTATTTTTGGTATTTTCATGTTTTGTTCTAACATATTTTTGTTTTTTTTCTTTCTGAAACAGGTATTATTGTTAATAACATGTTATTGCAATGTACTATTGCAGATCCCTTTCTTCTCTTTAATTTTTGAGCTGCTTAGTACTTATTGAAGACCTGGGAGAAACACAGAAGTGTTTTAGATAGATAGATAGAGAGATAGATAGATAGATAGATAGTTTGTAAAAGATAGATAATTTTATTTAATAATATTTTTAAAGGTTCACTTGCTGTTCAATATGGATTAAAATGCATTTAATTAAAACAGTATTTTAATAAAAATTACTTGCTGGTAATGAGTCTTTGGAAGGAAGAGATATTAAAGACCAGAAAATCAGCTTAAGATTTCTAGCAATACAAAAATATTCATATTATAATAACAATATAAGGGTTTTGACCATGGGAAGAAGAAAATATGAGATTAAAGGATGATCAGAACAAGAGAATAAATTTCCTGCTATAGTCAAATTTTGAGATTAAAAAAGAAGAAAGAAAAATCCAAGAAGCACCAAACAGTATCCAAAACATCTGAGTAAATGTGAGGAGGTACGTTTGAGCATCATCTGCCTCTTACTCTATTCTCTCTGGAACTTGAGGCCCTGAGGCTTTTTTGCTTAGTACTACTCTCACATAAGCAAACATATGTAGAAATTATTAAATAATAAATTTTTATGTTAATATGCTTTACTGTTAGTCAGATACAAGGACTAGAAACTAAATCCAATTATATAAAAGAAGTTACACATTATTTCAATTAAATCAAGCTACTTCATTGCTATTTATAGTGAGGCCTGTGACAAGGTACTCTTTGCAAAATGTATAATTGACTTACCTGTGTATGCAATAACAAGGTTACTTGCCCAGCTGGAGCAGAGTCTTTGCAGAATGCTGAGTTGCTACAAACTAGAGGCTGAAACAGAAATAAAATAAAATAAACTTTCATTTCTGAGAAGATAGATATCAACGTCCCTATGAGGCTCTTAAACACACTCGCCATTTCAAATGTGTTTTGCCTTATTCCCCATATAACATGAATATTATATTAATAGCTACAGGGTTGTAAATGTATCATGCAGGGCCAAGAATACAAATTTAAAAGAATAAAAATGCAGACATTAAAGAAAACAATACATTTAAATCCTTTTTAGTGCAATATTGCTTTGCTTAATTTTATTAAGACTCAAGCCATGCTCCTTGAAGGCCAAATACAATATTATTTATTTAAATAAGACAGTGTGTCATTTAAATAAAATTGATATTGAAAAACAATATAATTGTTTTACAAAAGTAAAGCATACATTTACCTGTTTACAAGAATGAAATTGCTTTTGAGCTATAGTGGTAGCACTATTAGATACAAAAGAAAGTGCTTTGCAAATTAAAATGCATTATAAAGTTGCAGCATATTATTACTCAGGAGGTTGATTGTACATGTACCCAGAATTAAGCCCATCAAATTTTGCTTTAGAGTCCATGCTGTAGATCCCAAATATTAATGATAATTAGCAATATCGTCTATAACAAAAACACTGGATATTTCAGGAGTTTATCCCCCATGAAGATCCAAACATATCTTTTTTATTGAAATGTCTTAAGTGTCAAAGTAAGAATTTAATGTATTTAGGTAATAAGTTATTACTATTTATAAACAGTCACCAAATATTAAATACATGGAACAACTTAAATAAATATATTAGTTTTACAATATTTGTATTTCCTTTGTAACTCTCTTCCCATTTCTGCTTCTTTCAAAGTGTATGAATACATATACTGACAGTTTATTTCAGAAAACATTCTTGAAGATTTTAAATAACCAACTTAAAGTTTAGGAGTTCTTATAAATTGTCAAAAGTCACAATATCACATGGACAGCCTAAGTAAATTATATTTACATATATGTAGGTTTTATTAATAAAGAAAGGCATGAGTTTTAAAAACATAATAACTATGATATTAATTTTGGGTTAAAATAAAACAAAGCAAAACCAAATCAATTCCCAAAATAGCCCTTCTACCAAAATCTGCTTAATTTTGTATGTTGAAAAAATAAAATATCTTTTTTTGTAGTCTTTTTACCTGGATCTTGAGACGTTATTCAGTAAGAAATGGAATAGTCATCAAAATCTATCGGGGGAACCCACCCCCAATATTTCAACGTAGGTTCTTTCTATTTTCCCTGAGTGTCGGCCAGTCTGACAAATAATGAGAAAGAGTACAAAGACAGGAATTTTACAACTGGACCGCTGGGGGTGACATCACATATCTGTAGGTCCGTGATGCCCACCTGTGCCACAAAACCAGCAGGCTTTTATTAAGAACTTCAAAAGGGAAGGGGGTGTAAGAACAAGGAGTAGGTCACAAAGATCACATGCTTGAAAGGGCAAAAAGGAGAACAAAGATCATATGCTTCTGAGGCCAATAAAGATCACAAGGCAAAGGGCAAAGCAAGATCACAAGGCAAAGGACAAAATCAAAAACTCCTGGTAAGGGTCTATGTTCAGCTGTGCACGTATTGCCTTGATAAACATCTTAATCAACAGAAAACAGGGTTCAAGAGCAGAGAACTGGTGTGACCTCAAATTTACCAGGGTGGAATTCCCAATCCTAGTAAGCCTGAGGGTACTGCAAGAGACCAGGGCATATTTCAGTCCCTATCTCAACCACATAAGACAGATATTCCCAGAGTGGCTGTTTATTGACCTCCCTCTAGGAATGCAATTCTTTTCCTAGGGTCTTAATATTCCTTGCTAGGAAAAGAATTTAGCCATATCTCTCCTACTTGCATGCCCGTCTATAGGCTCTCTGCAAGAAGAAAAATATGGCCCTTTTTGCCCGACCCTGCAGGCAGTCAGACCTTATGGTTGCCTTCCCTTGTTCCCTAAAATCACTGTTATTCTGTTCATTTTCAAGGTGCACTTATTTCATATTGTTCGAACACACATGTTTTACAATCAATTTGTACAGTTAACACAATCATCAGAAGGTCCTGAAGTGATGTAGTACATCCTCAGCTTACGAAGATAAAAGGATTAAGAAATTAAAGTAAGACAGGTGTAAGAAATTATAAGAGTATTATTAGGGAAGTGATAAATGTCCATGAAATCTTCATGATTTATGTTTCCTCTGCTGTGGCTCCAGCTGGTCCCTCCGTTCAGGGTCCCTGACTTCCCACAACAAAAATCTGAGATTAAAAAAAAAATCTAAAGTATTAGTATGAAAGAAAATTGTGTTATGAGAGAAATACCACATTTGTGGAAACCGGAATAGCAATTAGACGATTTTATTCAAAGGAGAGACATGATCTGGAAATTAACTTTAAAACATACACATTATTTTTTTCTATTACAATATTAAGACCATTTATTTACAATTCATTATAACTATGAATTGTAACTATTTCCATATGACTATTTCCTTTTGTGCTCTCCAATTTGTTGCTACAAATTAGGCTCCAAACTCAGGGCTGCTAAGGCCCGGGGTCATATCTTAAACACTACTGTATTGCTACTGCCTAGAACAATGGATGGCACAGTCAGGGCCTCCAATAGCATATATTGAATGGAATAACCCCAAGTCCATTCACTTTTGTTCCTATCTATTCAATTTAGGACTTTTCCATTCTCTTATATTCTAGGTTATTTTTAGAGTCCTCAGAATATCACAGATCATGAAGATATCCTCCAGGATCAAACGGAGCAACCCATTTGTACTTTGCTGGATGTTGTCTCTTCAATTCTAAACCACCATTTCGTCACCCACTCTGAAAGACATCACTTCCACCACCTTCCAAAGACCAGAATCTTCCATTAGTTACCTGATCACCAATAGATATGGCCACCACTGATAGAACACTCTTACCTAGGAATACCAAAGCATGCAGAGGCTTAGATAAATTACAGCTTTCATTTCATTAACCAGATGTCCTTATTCTTCAGCTCTTTTCCTCCTCATAAAACCCATAACCCTTAATAAATACAGTCGACCCTTGAACAATGCAGGCACTGGAGTGCTGACCACCTGCACAGTTGAAAATCCATGTACAATTTTTGACTCCCTGAATACTTAACTACTGATAGCCTACTGTTGACAAGAAGCCTTACTGACAGCATGGACCGTCAATTAACACATATTTTGTATATGTAGTACATACTGTATTCTTACAATAAAGTAAGCTAGAGAAAAACAAAATGCTATAAAGAAAATCATAAGGAAGAGAAACTATATTGACTATTCATTAAATAGAAGTGGATGCTTATAACAGTCTGCATCCTCATCATCTTCACGTTGAGTAGGCACAGAAAGAGGAGGAATAGGAGGGGTTGATCTTTCTATCTCGGGTGGCAGCAGAGGTGGAAGAAAATCCACATATAAGTGGGAGAGCATAGTTCAAATTTATGTTGTTCAAGGGTCAGTCATAAGATCATCAAGAATGGCAAGAGGAATAATCTTCTAATCACTTCCAAAACATGAAGGTGATTGATATTTGGCATTATTTTCTATTAATTTTATCTTTTTGTGGAAGCATAGTTTCCACATAGCTTTATATGACATATAGTATTCATTAACTGAATTAGCCTAGAAAATATCTTCTGACAGTTTAGAAACAAGGTTGAAAATTAGATCAACATTTTCAAAACTGGTATTGATTTGATACATGACAATAGTAGCCAGGCTGAGGAGGACAGATCACCTGAGGTCAGCAGTCCAAGACCAGCCTGGCCAACATGGTGAAACCCTGTCTCCACTAAAAATATAAAACATAGCTGTGCATGGTGGTGAGTGCCTGTAATCCCAGCTACTCTGGAGGCTGAGGCACAAGAATTGCTTTGAACCCAGAGGTGGAGATTGCAGTGAGTCGAGATCATGCCACTGCACTCCAGGCTGTGCAACAGAGCAAGACTCTGTCAAAAAAAAAAAAAATAGTCTTCAGACATTCATTTCATTTAAGGTAATATTTGCCATTAAAAAATATCTTGGTCGGGGACCTCCTCTTTCAGTTTTGGAGCCCCCCTCCCTCTGTCTCTTTACAGGGGATCTTCTACCTTCTGTCTTCTCCCTTCTTTCTTGTCTGTTAAACTCTCCGCTCCTTAAAAGCACTCCATGTGTGTCCGTGTCGTTTTATCTAAACCAGCATGAGGACCAAGAACCCTGGTGTTCCTCCACTCATCAGAGCCGTATCATTCTGGTGCATTGGACGGGAAAGGAAATTGAATCATCCTCTGGTGAGTATGGAGTGGATTTCAACTTTAAATTTGTCCTTTAATCTCAAGGCTCTCTTCCAGCTACCCTGTTGCCAAACTTTCTCTCCCTTTTTATCCGTGGTCTCTTACCCTCTCTGTGTGTATCTAATGTAGAGGGATCTTTACAGTTCAGGGAAACAGGTCTGTTAGAAAAGATCATGAATCACGGCAGGCAGTAATTCAATAAATCTCTCTCTCTCTCTGTTTTCTCTGCCAAGCACATTGTATTTCTAAGCCACCTAGTAGAAATTGGGCTCTAGGCCTCTTCTGGGAAGTATCTGCCTTTAGCAGTTAGGAGTAAGAGGTCTTCCATAGCTCAATTTTAGTCTCAATATTGTCTCACCAGCAGGAAAATGGCCATTCGATTCCTATGTTCTTTTAAGGCATCTATTCTGTCTCCTATTAAGACAGTACTTAATTCGTAAGGGGATTTTAAGTCCGGAAATTAATTGGAACCATTCTTCTATGGGTAAATGCTTTAGCATGGGCTATAATAGTAGGATATAGAGTTCAATCTAGCACACCCCCTCCCTTAAAGAGGCCTTGCCCAATTACGTAGTGTTTTTTTGAAATCCATTTTTTGGAAGGCACACGGGCCACGCAAATCTAGGAGGTCAAAGGGAAAGAAAAGGCAGAGGACTGATTGCTTGGGGACAGTGCGACAAAGGCCTAAAAGTCAGTTCCTCTGGTGCAATGGCTTGGAGGGTCACACCTGCAGTCATGGGTGGCACATTTAAGCAGGTGCTGGGAATACAGGAGCGACGGACAGGAAATAGTTGGGGGGATGCCCTCTATGTTTTCATCTCCATCCTGGATCACATACCAAAAGGAAGGAGACCAAAAGGATGCTTTCATTCTCACTTCTCTTTCTATATGGGTAACATAATCTTCAACATGCACTCCCGTGGAGTGTATTTTGAAGCACTGGGACTCCTTCAACCTTGAAACTTTGAAGAAAAAGTGGCTTATTTTCTTTTGCAGCCATATCGGGCAGGCCCAGGGAAAATAGTTCCCCAAAATTAAAAAAGTGACTTTCAAGGAAGTCATCTCAGGGTCCCCCTTATTTGGGGCCCTTTCAAGTTCCCTTCTCATTCCAGGACCTTAGGCAAGTGAAAGGAAACTGAGGCTGATTTTCTGACAAGCCTGATAGGTATATAGAAGCTTTCCAAAATTTAATTCAGGTATTTGACCTCACATGGAGAGATGTTATGTTGCTGCTAAGTCCAACCCTCACTGCAGCTAAAACACACAGCTCTGCAAGCAAAAGAAAATTTTGGAGATGAGCAATATGTCTCCTATCGTAGGCCAGAAGGGAAAAGACAAAATAGGAAGGGAAAGAAATAGAGGAAACACCATTCCCAACAGGAAGAGAGGTATTACCTCTTAACAACCCTAATTGGAACTCCTTTCTATGGTGTTTTTTTTTTTTCTTTTGTGGTTTAAAATGGCTTCTATCTCTTTTGTAATGTTCTTCTAACCTGGGAAAAGTTAATTTTTCAAACCTTAAAATGCTTGGCATAGAGTTGAGCTAGGAGAAAGGGAACCCAGAAGCCTGATATGCTGGCAAAAGGGTAAAAATTTCTTACCATTTGTTTCATGTCCTTGGGAATATAATCTGTAACCACGTGGCAATACTTTGTTTTAGTCTCTGCCATTTTACAATGGTGGCTGTCTTGTACTAAATCAGATAAGCCAGTCTGTCAATCTAGGTGGTGCCAGCTGATCCATCAAGGGCAGGGTTTACAAAATATCTTAAGCACTGATCATGAGAGCAGTTTAGGGAGGGTCAAAATCTTGTAGCCTCCAGCTGCATGGCTCCTGGGCCATGGTTTGTAATCCTGCGGCTAGTCTCTTGGTCTGGTCCCCAGGCAAAAGGGAAGTACGTCTTGGGAAGCAGCTGATATCATCTTTGTTTTAAACTATAAACTATAAACCAGGCTCCTCCCGAAGTTGGTTCAGCCTATGCCCAGGGATGGGCAAGGACAGCTTGGGGGCTGGAAACAAAATGACATTGTTTGGGTCCGGTCTCTTTCATTGTCTCAGTCACAATTTTGCAATGACAGTTTCAAAAGCTGCCTATCACTCCATTGAAAATTCCTTGTACACTCACCATTAAGTCATACCCTAATTAAGGCTTGTTGGTTTCACCTGTGAGGCTACTTTTCGTAAAGTTTAAAAGGTGAAAATCTTAAGTGTTTGGCACGGCTAAAGTCAAATAGTAAGGAATTTAAAATGATTTTTTTAAAGAGTGCTCAGCTTAAGAGTGAATATTCAAGTTATAGGTATATTTAAAAAGTCTTTATGTTTTTCTCTTCTTGGATCTTGTTTTCTGGAAAAAGGTTCTTTTCTTCTCAGTTGACTTAATTATTTTTCTCCATTTTTTTTTTTTTGTACTATCACTCTTAATGCATGCATAAGAGGCCCTAAGACAACTTCTGGTAGCATGGGACTCCTTGGGAAAAACAGAGGGGGCGCCACAAACCCCGTTTTGGGGAAAAAATACCCTCTGTTTTCCTCAAGAAACCCCAGGGACTAAGTCTATAGTTCCCTCCCAAAATCAAAGGCTCCGTTCTGTTTTGCATTGTGTTATCTAATTTCCATCTGGAAAATAAGAAAACATCCACATCCCCTACTGGGAGATGAGACTCCCATCAGGGATGGGCTTATTTTATTTTATTTTATTTTTTGAGATGGAGTTTTTGCTCTTGTTGCCCAGGCTGGAGTGCAATGGCACGATCTCAGCTCACTGCAACCTCCGGCTCCTGGGTTCAAGTGATTCTCATGCCTCAGCCTCCCAAGTAGCTGGGATTACAGGCATGTGCCACGACACCTGGCTAATTCTGTATTTTTAGTAGAGATGAGGTTTCTCCATGTTGGTCAGGCTGGTCTCAAACTCCAGACTTCAGGTGATCCACCTGCCTTGGCCTCTCAAAGTGTTGGGATTACAGGCATGAGCCACCATGCCTGGCCAAGGGATGGGCTTATTCCAAAATAAGCCAATTGGCTTTGGGTTGCCTTGCAATGAAATGCATGGTAGAAGCACTACACCGTCTTCTCCCATAATATCTATATGGTCTTTTCATAAATTAAGCATTGAAATAAAATGAGGTCTTAAGACACTAATCTGCCCTTTAGTAAAAAGGTTTGTAGAAATTTCACCTCATGATCAAGTTGGTTAGGATTAGATGGAATGATCTATAAGGTTTCATTTAAACAAATTAGTGTTAACATTAAGAAACTAATACAAGAGTAAAATTTGGCTATAAACAGGATTTTCATGTCATAATAAAGGCTAACAAATGGTTTTTGCCTTTTGAGTCATCATTTTGGCAAAATAATTTATGGCAATCTGGGAATTGTTCTTCCTAATGCCTGGCTTTATGGATGGTTCAGAGGGCCCCTGAAACATTCAGAGAAGAGGTAAATAGGATCATCTGACAAGTTTAGTCACATGAGATTGCCAAAATGATGTCCAATCTTCTTTAGGTTATATTTTGGTGAATGATACTAATATACGTTCCAAAATTGTATGGGATTTCTAAAATTCTAACATCTAAGTATATGCTATCAATCATAATTAAGGGTAAAGTTATTGTAAACCATGGAGATAAACAAACTTCTTTGTCAGTCATATTTTTAACTGTAACTATCCTGCAAATGTCATTCACAGACAACTGTTGTCTTGCTTTGTTCCTTCTCAAAAGATGGTTTATAATCAACCTATACTAAGGACTCTAACAGGTGTTCTCAAATTCAGGTTTTCAATAGCTTTGAAGATTATAACGTTGGAATAGAGAAAGAATGTACAGGACTCCTAAAGAACTGACATGTTCATAAATATCAAACAAAACAAAAGTTAACTAAGTGAACTGCACTCAGAAAGTTTAAGCAACCTTTTTTTTTTTTTTTTTTTTTTTTTTTTTTAAGACAGATTCTCACTCTGTCTCCCAGGCTGGAGTGCAGTGGTGCCATCTCGGCTCACTGCAAACTCCGCCTCCTGGGTTCACGCTATTCTCCTGCCTCAGCCTCCGGAGTAGTCAGGACTACAGGCGCCCGCCACCACGCCCAGCTAATTTTTTGTGTATTTTTAGTAGAGACGGGGTTTCACCGTGTTATCCAGGATGGTCTCGATCTCCTGACCTTGCGATCTGCCCACCTCGGCCTCCCAAAGTGCTGGGATTACAGGCGTGAGCCACCGTGCCTGGCCAGTTTAAGCAACCTTTTTAACTTGTGCTTGGAATATTGCTGATTCTTGTTTTGTTTTTCAGAGTCAGGGAAACTTATTTTAAACTATTTATGGTCTTTAATAATTAAGTAAGATATACTACCGTGAACAAAATTTGGAGCATATTCATTTTTCTCTGCCTGGTTCCTCTAAAATTTGGAGACTATCTGTGAGTACTCTTAACTTATGGCAATATAGTTGTTAGCATCAGTGCAATAAGAATCCATTTTTCTTTGTCAACAGAACACAATTGGAAAAACCGGTTATTTTACCAAGGCTTTGACTGAAAGGGTGTGTTTTCCTTTAAGGAATCAAGCTTCACCTGCGGAGCCAATATAAGCCCCTTGGGGAGAACTGGCTTCATACCTTGTCTACATTGTCCCCCCACAGGGTTCCTAACCTGTGGTCAGTAAAGAATGTCACTTTCTAACAGGTCTGGAAGCTCTGAGTTTATCTTGGGACCTCAAGAGGAGAGGATCACCCAACTCACAGGGATTGGAGGATACAAACCCATGGCTGGGCTCAGCTTTAAAAGTCTTGTCTGAAATTCCTTATGGAACAGAGTTTTATCAAAGCCAATCCAAAAGGCCTATGTAAAAATAAACATTCTTGCTGCACTTTATGCAAATAATCAGCCCAAGTATAAGACTAACATTTATTCATAATTAGTTTTTGCCAAAAATGAGGACTGGAGACAAAAATTTTGCTCCAAAGCTTATCATACATTTGTCATTAAATCCTTGTCTCGTTAACTGTTTTTAAGCTTTTTGACTACATTTTAGATTAACCCTGCTTTTTCCTGTGAGTCGAGAGGTGATCTTCTGCAGCTCGGAGAGAAAAAAAAAAGGATGGGTAACGTACAAACGTGAATCAGTATGCTAGTTCTGGGCAATTATCTTGCAAATTCTGCCAGGTAATGAAAGTGAATAAGGTGCCCATAACCCAGAGGTTTCTTTGTTTGGGAAAATAAAACCAAAGAACTTTATAGACCTTCAAAGGAGACTTCTATATCTTGCCAAGTAAAATGTTAGATGGAAATTACCTATCACACCACATATGTGGAAATTACCTGTCACAACGCATATGTGGGAACTGCTGTCCTCATTCTACTATTTACAATAGGATTATACACAGTAGCACCTTCTAACTGAAATATTGAACAGAAAGTTTCTATCACTGTCATATTTTGCTTAATTATTATCCTTATAGCAGGGATAATAGTTACTAACAAAAAGGAAGCTTGAAAGTTTTACTATCACTGAGTCTGCTAAGACTTTTTATTGGGTCTAGTGATGCACTTTTAAATGAAACATGCTGCTTTTGGATTAACACCTCTGGTATAGTAAAGGAAAATCTACAGGTACTTAAAGATCAAATCAAAATTATTGGCAGGCTCAGGGAAAAATGCCAGCTTCAGCCCCAGGTGGCTACAATCCCTCTTTAATGAATTCCAGTTTTCTTTATAAAATTGGTTAGCCCCTTTATTAGCCTCTTTCTTGCTTATATGTCTTGTATTAACATTTGGAATCTGTACACTCAATACTATAACTCAAACTGTCTCTTCTCACCTAGAAGCAATCAAACTCCAAACGGTGCTGTAAATTGAACCACACATGGACATGCCATTCTTCCAAGACCCTTAGATCATCCCCAGGAGGAACCCTAGGTGCTGTTCCCCATTCCACACCCCTTTTCAGCAGGAAGTAGCCAGAAAGAGTCATCACCCAAAATCCCCTAACAGCAGTTAGTGTGGCATCTCCACAGGGGAGAATGTTATAGGAGTTACTAAGAAATTATTTTAGGCAGATGGAGAGGAAAAGGGGTATTGGGAAGTTTTCATTTTTTAAAGCATCTCCAGAAAAGTTTCTTCTAAAGCCCTGGCTCTTAGACCCAGGCCGGCAACCTTTGATTTGCAAATGCTAGCCATTAGAACCTGGATCCACCCAACATGGTGATTCCTGCAGCCTTCTTGGCATTTCCCTACATGTTCCTGGCAACATGGCCACCCCCACATATCCCCATGTGTGTAGAACACCCATGGGCCCTGCATTTGCATATTAAAAGGCTAGGGTGGGCCGGGTGCAGTGCCTCATGCCTGTAATCCCAGCACTTTGGGAGGCCTAGGCGGGTGGATCACCTGAGGTCAGGAGTTCAAGACCAGGCTGGCCAACATGGCAAAACCCTGCTTCTACTAAAAAATACAAAAATTAGCCGGGCGTGGTGGTGGGCACCTGTAATCCCAGCTACTCTGGAGGCTGAGGCTGGAGAATCACTTAAACCTGGGAGGTGGATGTTGCAGTGAGCTGAGATGGCACCACTGCACTCCAGCCTGGGCAAACAGAGAGAAACTCCATCTCAAAAAAAAAAAAAAAAGGCTAGGGTGGGAGGGCCAGCTTTTTCTCAGGCTACATGAATGACATGGCTAGTCAAACCAATCCCCTGAGCCCTATGCAAATCAAACACTGCCTCCTCCAGCCTCGGCATATATACCTGGCTGGTATCCTTGGCAGGCGGGTACCTCCTCTCTCAGCTTTGGAGCCCTCCTCCCTCTTTCTCTGTATGGGGAAGCTTCTTCCTTCTGTCTTCTCCCTTGCTTCTTGCCTATTAAACTCTCCGCTCCTTAAAACAACAACAAAAAAAAATACTTTGGTCAAATAAGTTTGTGAAACATTGTATTATTGTATATCTTGCTCTGGAAAATTTACAATGCATGGCAGCATATAATGGCTCAAAGATTCCCTACAGTAAAAACATCTATCAACTTTTACCTCAGCATTTCCCAAGCATATTTGAATGTGGAAAATGCTTGTGAGTTGTTGCATGAAACAGGTAGTTGGAAATTTTTAACTTAGAATGATATAGGTACTCACCAACGGATAATGGCAATACATGATATAAAATGCTAATTACACAATTTTGACACATAACACAGGGAAAGATGAATATCCTCATGACAATATTTTTCAGCATTTACAAATATAACATGAAGACTCTTCACAAAATAGATAATTATAAAAGTCTAAGTATATATTGTAGAAAAAAATAATATAAATATAAATCAAACTCAAAGCAACTTTAATACAGATCTTTGCCCTTTAATTTGGGTTATTAAAACACACATATTTCATCTGAACAATCTTTCCTAGAGATGAATACAAGACACAGAAAAAAAGGAGGTAATTAACAGCCTTAGCATTTATGGGAGGATAAGAAAAATAAATATATATACTTTTATTAGCTTTTTATAAGAATTTTTGGTTTTTTGGAGCAACACTGAAGATGAATTGAAAACTATGAACAAAAACTAAAGGCCAGGATTACATAAATTATATGGCCTTCGTCAAAAGGATACAACAAAAAATGGAATTAGCAGTAGATAACTGGAGAGTTAGTGAAGCTTAGATCATCTAAGGTCTTATCTACCTTCCAAGGGTATCTGTTCTTCATCCACAAGGCCACAGGGAAAAACTCAGAGGATTAGTAGAAGGCCATGAATGGATTGACTTGTAAAAGGAGCACACTAAAAGCATCAGGTACTGTAGAGCAACAAGGTAACTGTTGAGACAGGAATTGGAGTTTGTGTGTCTATTGAAATAGTGAACCCAAGTTTGGGGGCCTGAGGGAAAGGGAAAAGTTCTAGATCTCTGAGTTAGGTGACTGGATGGAACTCAGTGCAATTGTTAAAGTTGGATGTGGAACAGATTTAAAGTGAGGGGAATAAAGTGAGGGGATATCTAGTAAGATTAATTTCAACCTTTAGTATGTTATGAGAAATGCAGATTTACTTACCATCAGAGAGAAGTATCTTGAGAGCAAGATGAGAAACTGGGATGAATAGGTCAACGGTGGAGGAGATCAGAGTTATTCTGTGTTACTGATGGCCTATCCTTAGGGGTTCGTAGCAACTTCTGTCCATGACTCCTCAGAAGAAAGAATTTGACTGAGGGTCCTAAGGGAGAAAAAGCGACCCATAGGTTGCATACAAATTTCAGAGCAGGAGTGGAAGTTTATTTTAAAAGACCTTGGAACAGGAAAGAAAGGAAGGTGCACTTGGAAAAGACCCAATCAGGTACATGAGAGTTAAGGAGAGAAGGTCAAATGCCTGGTTAAACCCTAATTCTAGGATTTGTATAAGCTTGCCTCTTTCCCGTGATTCATCCCTTAGGGTGGTCTGCCCGCATGCACCGAGCCCTCCTGACCCTTTGAAAGTAAGTACGCCGGTGTGTTTAGGGAGCTATAGGCATGCCCACCTGAGGCTTTCTTCCTTTTTCTGGTGGAGTGTACCCTGAAGATTATACTTCGCCATTTTTGCATTTTAATAAGCATTCCCAGAAAGTTGCTTTTCCCTGGGGCCTGCATTCAATTAACATTTTGATGGTAACAGATGTGGACCATCGGGAAATGCTTCTCCCTGGCACTGCCTAGTTATCACTTTTAGAGAGGCAATGCGATAATTGCCAAACCATCACCAGATATTTCTAGTGGGTTGAGGGAGAGCCCTCTTCTGCCCCACTCATGCCTAACTGCCTGTAATAGAGAGATAACATAAGAATTACCAATACGTAAATTATAATTGCATAGATAAAATGTTAGTAGAACTGGATGGTGACATTGAAAATGGCCCGTCACAAAGAAAGGAGGATGAGAGTGGAAAAATATCAACAATGGAGAAGTGTTATGTGTTGTGAAGCCATCGCAAAAAAGGGGGTCAAGTATAATAGGTTTCAGAAAGGGTTAGCTGAATTTGGCAATTAGATACATTGCTATATTCCATAAAGAGCTTTGATTTTAAAGTAAAGATGTGTCTAAATAAATTTAAATGTTAACCTTTCAGATTAATGTACTTTTCACAGAAAATTTTCTTTGATAAACTTTCTATAGCATTAAATATTTATTTATAGGATTGCAAAATCTTCTGACAAGAGAAAAGATCAGAAGATAATTTTTTTTATACCCTGGCTGTTATTTTCACGAAGAAAACTGAAAGCTATTTTGAAAATTAGTAAAAGAAATATGGATTTAGAAGAAAATTACCATAGAAAACTCCATTTTCAAGCTTTTATAGATGAGAAAACCAATGGCTGGTAATATGGAGAAAATGGAAGAAACAAACAACTGTTCTTAAGTTGCCTTATTAGCTCTTATTAACTAATACATTTAACATATTGTGAAACAGACTAAAATTTAATATCAAAACATAAGAAATCTGTGTTTTAATTATACTCACTGACACATATAGATTTGCCTCAATTCTGTAACAAAAATTGAGCTTAATCATGACAATTTGTTTATATTTACTAAGATTCCTGCCTTCAAATAGTAACTGAAATTACTATTTTTATGCTTTAAAGTTATGATGACATAGCCTCAGTTGCACAATAAGTAATACAAATTAGAGGTTGCAGCTATTTTTCTGAATCTTTGTTTTTCCCAACTAAATTATATAAAAAGCTAAAAGAAAAAAGAAAAAAATCACTATTCCTGACTTGTAATAAATCTGGGTCCTACTTTTTTATCACTTTCTACATGGAGTGATTTTTCCTTAGTGGAAACAAGAAGTAATAATAAAAAAAGGAATAGATAGTCTTTCCCTGGAGTAGCCAAAAAGTGCAATTCACTTGTGGCCACTGTAAATTGCTTTAGTACAATAAAGGATGTTGATTCATTGGCACTGCACAAAGACCAAGGACTCACAGCAGTAAAATGCCAGGAAATGTAGGGTGATATGATGTAAAGGGAATAAGTTCAGTAGTAAAATGGAATGAGAAAAAGTACTAATATAATATTCTGTGGTGTAAAACTTCAGACCTGATGCAATATTTAAAAAGTAGCATGATACAAAAACATGCACTGTAGATGCATAGGGCAGAATAGTAAGCCACATACAAAGAGATACAAAGCATCCAAAATCAGCAGACCAAAACTACAAGAGGATTACAGTTATGGGAATTAAGAATGGAGAAAGAAGCTGAACAAGACTGACAGGCAAAGGATGAGAGGTGAAGAAGTCGAGGTGCAGTGAAGAGGGAAAGCAACAGCTAACAGGACAGAAGGGAGAAAACTCACTGTAGATTAATCAAAGAGTAGCAGCTGTATGATGACAGGGAAAACTGATAGTAACTCATATAAAAGACAAGGAGGGAGGAACCATCAGTAGAAGACCCTGGTTGGTCTAGGAGGAGAGGAAATGTTGGACTTATTTAGAACAGACTTACTTTTCCTCTAGCAGTAGAGCAGAAAACATTACCACATATTCCTTAAGGGTTTGTTGCATTTATACAATAAACTTGATATCAACTAAAATGCACACGTATGAAATCTACTTATGAGCATATTTTGCTTTTTGGTGCATGTGCAAGATTTTAATGTGGGTATTACTAACCCCTACTTAGGAAGTCGTGAGTTTCAAAGTGGTGTAATAGGGGATTTGAAATTTGTAAGCATGTAAAAATGATTAAGTTCAGTAAAGACGGCACACTTAATTAGGTATATTTTCCTCAAATAAAATAGTTTCTACAGAGGTACCAAATTATATCTGAACCCAGAAGGTCAATTCAATTTGATTTGTCTGCTTCTGGTTCAGACTGGGGGTGAGAGGAAGCTGCCATTCATATTTTCAGACCTTAAATAATTCCAGTTCATTTGATGGAGTTGACTACTTTCTCCTCGTGAAAATTCTTTTTTCACTGCTTGTATGACACTGTTTTGTTTTGTTGTTGTTGTTCTTATTTTTCTTTTAGTACAATTTTACTTTCATCTTCTCTCTCTCTCTAAATATACATATAATAGGTATACTGTGTGTATATATATGTGTGTGTGTGTGTGTGTGTGTGCATTTTTAAAGCAATAACCTATTGTCTTTCTGTTTTTTTCCTTCAAGCCCATCCACTTTTAGAAATGCAACACTTAAGGCAAATACCTCCAAAATCTTTATCACTAGCTCTGAACTTATTCTAGATTTCCCCAGACTGGTGGAAAATTTTACTTTTCTAATTTGCAGTCTCGTTGACTACAATATAGGTAATTCTGAATTTATTTTTTTATTTAAAAATTATTCCACTTTCTATGTTTATTCTCTCTGTTTTTTTGTTTTGTTTTGTTGTTGTTGTTGTTATTGTTAATGACACCAGTGTCGTCTCAGCTGTCCAGACTTGAAACCTCAGAAAACTTTACTCTTTACCACATACCTCACAAGTCATTGGTTACAAACCCTTTCAATAATCCCCAGTACTGTTCCATATGATTCAGTAATGCATTCACTCAACAAAATTCAAAATTTGATACTAACAAAATATCAAAATTAGATATCTATATACTATTTATTTACTATTTTCCAGGCACTATTGCAACAGCTGAGATATGGCAACAAATCTACCAACCATATCTTTTCCCTCATGGATTTTCTAGTTATGAGAGATAAAGAATAACATGTAGTGGTTGAAGTAGTATATACTTCTCTTTAACACATTCTGAACATAAAACACATTTCCTTCATCTCAAAAAAAGAGGCACTCATTTCAAAACTTTGTTTATAGAAGTTCCACTTAAAAACAAGTTTTACCTAGAGTTGCAGTCCATTAAAGTTTCTGAATGCACTAATTGACATCATTTTAATATTATTCAATCAATCATCAAGTATCTCTGAGCACTTAGAGCGCATACTTTACGAAAAGCTTTGTATGGCAGGGCTGAGGGGTTGGTGCAAATTTGGAGGTGGATTTTACACTACAGCAATGTCTAAAATGAGATTTTTACAGCACCCTTTAAAAATGATTTTGTGTGACACGGTACTTGTAGTCAAGTGTGCTTTCTTAAATTCACTTACTGTATTTTATTTTACTTTCTCTTCAGTAAAAGTAAAAAATAATAATAATGAAAGAAAAATAAAGCAGTCTTGCAACCTCAATACTCAGGGAGACACTTTGAGTCCTAAATGAGTCATGTGTTTTAGATTAAACAATCTATAACTCCTCTACTCTTTCTGTGTGATCAGCATTTTTAAAACTCTACATTTGTCTTCCTAACTCCCAACTTTCAACTTGCAAGTCTTTCCACTCATAAGTTTTGTGTACGTTGTAAAGGGATACAGAATTCTAATAGAGTTCTGCCCTTCTTTTCTCTGTGTAAATAAACCTGGAATTTATGCATTAACAGGGTCATAGCTAGCTGGAAATTATAACCTAAGTTATTAATGAATTGGGTATAAGAGGAAAATGATCCATAATTGAAATGGCTTTCTCTGTGGGAGTAATGTTTCCTCTTGCATTGACCAGGCATCCTGCACTCAGAGCCAAAACTTGCCCTGGAGTGAAAGACAAACAAAACATCTTTTTTTTTTTTTTTTCATAATCAGAAGTTACCTCTGTAGATCTTAGACTTCTTCAGTGAAACCATGCACTTTTGAATTATTAGTAAGTTAGGGTAATTGGCATTATTCATCACTGCAAACATTTATTATTTCTTTGTAGTCAGAACATTTAAATTCTGTATTGTAGCTATTTTGAAATATACAATATATTATTATCTATAGTTATGCTACCGTGCAATAGAACACTATAAGTTATTCTTCCTATCTAATTGTATCTTTGTACCTATTGGCTTGTATCTCTCCATTTTTCTCTCCCCCAATGCTCCTGCGCTCTGGTAACCACAATACAATTACTACTGAGTTGAGTTCCTTATATATTATTGACATTAACTCCTTGTCAGATATATAGCTTGCAAATATTTTCTGTCATTTATTTACAATAGCGGTGTGAGACCATAAACAACTGCTGGTAGTATTTTGTATAATAGTAGAAAATACCACAGAAATTATGCAAATTCAGTACCTTTGACCGACAGAGCAGTATTTAAAAGATTTGAATCAAAAAGGCCTGAGGAGAGTCTGTCTCACTCCCACTTTCCACAGTTCTAAACATTCCATATTGTCTTAAGCATGGCTGTTTTCCACTTACACGTTAACCTCTGGACTCTGAAGCCATATCCCTTAGAAATACTTTTGAAAAAATTTTTGTAAAAAAAAATGTAATCCACTTCAAGTTGATTTTTGTATAGGTGAAAGATAAGGGTCCAGTTTCATTCTTCTACATGTAGATATCCAATTTTGGAGTATCCACTTCAAAAGCACCACTTTTGAAGAGACTCTTCTTTTTTCCCAATGTGTGTTCTTGGTATATTTGTTAAAAATCTGTAGCCTATAGATGCATGAATTTATTTCTGAGTTCTTCATTGAGACTTAAATTTAAGACTCAAAACTATGAAAGTACCCAAAGAAAACCTAAGGGAAATACTTCATGACATTGTACTAGCAAGAATTTTTTGCATATGACTATAAAAGCACAGGCAATAAAATAAAAAATAGACAAATGTGATCACATCAAACTACAAAGCTTCTGCATAGCAAAAGAAACAACAGAGTGAAGACGTTGTGCAGAATGACAGAAAATATTTGCAAGCTACATGTCTGACAAGGAGTTAATATCAATAATACATAAGGAACTCAACTCAGTAGCAATTGTATAGTGGTTACTAGAGCCTAAGAGAGTTGGGGGAGTCAAGAATGGGGAGATAATAGTCAATAGGTACCAAGATACAATTAGATAGGAAGAATAACCTATGATGTTCTATTGCACAGTAGCGTGACTATAGATAATAATATATTGTATATTTCAAAACAGCTACAATATAATTTAAATATTGACTACAAATAAATAATAAATGTTTGCAATGATTAATAATGCCGGTTACACTAATTTGATCATTGCACAATGTGTACATGTATAGAAACATCACAACATAAATATGTACAATTGTTATGTGTCAATTTTAAAAATGACAATAAAATAATTTAAAACTCTCTTGCAAAGTTTTTTCTTCAACTTGTGTTCAGAATATTAATCTATCTCTTTTTTGTGTTGAAAATAACATCTTCTCATTCCACTCTTTCTCTAGGCCTAAAAGCTTACTCAAGCTCACTTATTATAAAATAGGCATTCCTTAAAGTTGAAAGTAAAATAAACAGCTAAGAGCAAAGGGATAGACAGTGAAGAAAACTAATTAATGTTTATGATTAGGATCTAAGTCTTCCTGAAATGTTTAATGGATATCCAATATACACTACTTAAGAAAGCAGACTACTTCTATTTAAGATAATAAAGCAAAATGAATTCTTAGCAATTTAAGACACAATTAAGAAAATATATTTATATTTTTATACACATAAAAGTTTATATAAACATAAAATTTTAGTATTTGGAAAGAACATTAATGGTTATTTAGGCCAATTTTTTTTTCAGTAGCAAAGAAATCAGGGCCCATAATGGGAAAACAAATTGTCCAATGTTACAAGCTAAGGGGTAGCAGAGCTAATAGTATAAGTCATGTCTTCTTCTCAAAGATTAATAAGTTTTTAGTGAATATTTATTATGTTTCAGGCAATAGGCAACATAATCAAATGCACACAAAAAGGCCAGCCTAATGATTCCTTTCCTTCTGTGGAAATAGTTGTTCTGTACTAAATACTGAAACAAACTTTGTTTCATTACTCCCTTTATATTTCGTACTGTTCCTAGTCTCATTTTTTAGGTTGATACTGTTTTATTATTGGCCTTCCTTCCTAATATTTTATATAATAATGCCCACTTCCAAAAAGAAATTGATCCATGGATACACGTAGATTAATATAACAATAGAATGACAGCATTTGCCTCATATAAGTCAGAATTTTTAAAAAGTATGCTTTTACAAAAAAAAAAAGATTAAGCATATTGTGCCTCCTTAGTTTGTAAAAACTGTGTTTTGGTATGAATGCACAATAGGTAAGATCCCTAATTGTTAATAGCTTAAGTCTGTAAAGAGTGTGTTGAATAGAATTACAACTCATTTAAGCCTCTTACTGTAAATCTGCATAGATTTGTATTTTTAAAATATATAGAAAGAACATCCTTCTGTCCAGGGTGTTTTCTCACTTTTTACATGTTTAAAGTTAAATACAGAAAAAAATTGTAGCTTTCTTTTTAATTAAAATTACTAAAACTTATAACCAGTTAACTTTTATTAATGTTACATTTTTCAATAAATATATATATATTACCAATAAGATGAACTGATATTGTGACAGCATTCTCAAAAGGATCAAAAAGAAGAGTTTTTCACTAGACCATCTATAGGATAAAATCTTGGAGTCCTTCCCTATAGCATCAGCCTCCTCTGGTTAATTTAGTTGGCTTGTAGTAAAAGACTTGAAGGCTGACCTAATCTCTAATATTGCTCTGTGAAATGTTCTGTATTTTGTGTCTTCTATTTACTTTTGTGGAGTCAATATTTTTCTACTCAACTGCAAACCTAGTTTTGTATTCCCTTGTTACTTTCCTTAGCAGAGCAAACACTATATTACATTTTTAAAACTGTAATAGTTGACTGCTGCCCTGCAGCCCCTAACCACCTCAATTCCCCTTGGTTTTCAAAGGAAAAGATTGGAAATGCACATAACTGCAACTTTCACAAATTCATTGAACCTGAAAAGCTAAGAAAACCTCGATAAATGTTGGAGCAGCACACAAGACAAACTCTAAAGCAGTTCAGGAATAAAACACAAAATTAATGACCTCTCTGAATGCAGAAAAGGATTCAAAGTTGAAAAACTGAAAAGGCACCCAAAATAAAGTGAGAGGAGGATAATAAATGTATTTTATGAATTAAAATATAGTTTTAATCTTTCTAGTTTCAAAATATATACTTACACACACATAAGTGAGAATGCTTAGTTTTCTCTTTTGTTGACTCTTAGATATGGAGGGTGATAGACTAGGTTTTACTTTTTCATAATGTTTTTATCATGATTTCAGAAATAATATTTTTCCAAATAGTTTATTACTTTGTCATGCTTTTAAAAAATTTCATAGATAGATGGGATTTCAGAAACTGCTTGAATGAGAAAGTAAAACAGCTTAGAGATTTTTTTCAAAGAAGAAATATTTCAAACTTAGAAGACTGGGAAATGAAGCGTGAGGTGACTCCTGAATGAAGAAAAAACATTTGAAGTTGGTAGATGGGCAAAAATGTACTTTATTTAAAATTCTAATTATGATATATACAGTTACTAGGTTTCATATTTTATTTGATATTCAGCATCTTAACTCCTAACCCTAAACTCACTGAAGAGAGGATTAATCCTTGGTTTCTCTTTCTGTCTTCTGTACAGAAATTCTGTACACGTAATTTAGCATGGTGCTATATTAAGTGTTACTATGGGGAATAGAATGAGGAAAGAAAGAAAGATGGGAAAGGAGGGAGGGAGGAAGAAAATCATGTTGATCAGAGAATCACATGAAAGTACAGTGAAAGAGAAGGTTAGAACCGATAAATGAATCAGGAAAGGAACTATAGAAATGTTTGTGATGGTCAGGAGAACAATTTCAAGCAAATAACTTATTTCTAAAGTGGCATATTTCTAGCATCTTTTATTGAGACACAGGAAACACAGATCAGATTCTGTTGCTTCACAAACCTATTTAGCAAACAAGAACAATTGACGATGTATCAAACCCTTTAAAAGTCTTGCTAAACTATGAGCCAGACTCAATTCTAGGTGGCAGTTTACATGTTAAACACTGCATATGATGGCCAGGATATTCAAATTCCAAGTGATGAATGAACATTGTTAGGTTTTCCTTCAATTTTATTGGGAATTACAATTAGTAACAAAAAATAAGTTATCCCACAATTTTATAATATACATTTAATGAATGTGGAAATAACAAGGATAACACTGTTTATAATTAAAAATAAGCCAGACTCATTTTTGAATTCTTAAAAGTATTAGCTACTCAAGAAGAAGCAGCTTAAAATGTTGTTTTCACTTTGAAAATTATGTGTTTGTGCATGTGTACGTGTGTGTGTGCTGTCTTTTCCAAAGAGCATATATATGCTGTTTCCAACGTTTTATAGAATTACAATCAGATATTTGTAATGTAGGGGAGAAAACAAATTTTAAAATTGGACAATCATATATTAACACAAAGCAATATAGCTATATTTCCTTTATAAAGGTCAAGACTTTATAAAGAGTCATGCTATGTACATAATATTTATGATTTTAATGATTTAAGTATGTATTGTGCTGTGTTGAACATTATTTTACATGTATTAAGCAGATGTTCAGCTAAGTTAAACTTATTTGAGCCTTCCACTTCATAGACGTGTATTTTGAAACATTTATAATTAAAAGTTACTTGTGTCTGTTTTGTCTAAAGTTTTCTCTCTTTATTATTTTTAACATTATATAAGAATAGAGACTCTACCTTATTATTTTTATTTATAATTATTTTATTTATAATTTCTGAGGGTTTAAAACCAATAATATTTTATTCATACTAGCTTTTTCAGTAAATCTATATATGTGAATATTATGACATAATGCTAGGAAGCTATTCTCAAAAGATACAGAAGAGTGGTTTATCACTACATCATCCATCTACAGCATAACATCTTGAGTCCTTCACTGCAAAAAAAAATTATTAATACAAACCAAGCAATTCTCAAATGCCAAAGGTTAAGGATTATAGAGCCATTAATTGAAAAGATCATCCGTTCTTCATGAAATTACCTGTGCTCCCTTGTCAAAGATCTGTTGACAATGTTTCCATGGGTCTATTTCTGAGCTCCTTATTCTGTTCCATGAAGAATGTTATCTACTCCTTCATCAATGCCATACTGTCATTACTACTGGCACATTATAGTAAGTCTTGCAAAATTAGGCAGCTTAAAAAGAATTTTAACCAGTAAAGATAAATTGAAAACATGACCTTATATGTATTTTTTTACTAAATGGAAAAAAAATATGAAAGAAAAAACCCCTTGCTTTGAAATTTAGGTTACCCATTAGTTAAATTTAGTGGCCGAAACATTGTTATTGTACCTTAATAACCCATGAACATTTTTCCTTTGAGAAATTCACTTGCCTATTAATTCTCCTAATCTCTTTTTCTTCTGATTGTTTTAGGAGCTTTTATTTGGTTTAATTTTTAAATGTCTTATTGGTATATCTTTTTTTATGAGAAGGAAAAGCAATGGCTATGTATAACAAAGCAATCTGATGTGTGCGTGTGTGCGCGTGCAGGTGTGTGTGTGTGCGCGCATGTGTGTGTGTAGTTTTGCATTTACTCCTAAGAGAAACTAGTCTTTGAGTTTGCATGTGTAAGGCAGTGGAGATGCACACACACACATATATGTATTTCCCCAGATCAAACAAAGTGGAGATACGAAAGAGGAAATACGCGATGAAAGGAATCAGTTGTCACTGTTTCAAGGAGATCTCAGTGATTCAATAGAAATGTGATGAAGAAAAGTATCTCATAAATCTTGAACTCTCTATCTTCTTGAACAAAATTACAGGCTGCACAACAAGGCAAAGAAAAGCATTAATGGGTGATTTGGGTGCTTATAATTATGAAGACTTTATGTTTTAAGTAGAGAGATGTTTTGTTATAAAAGATTATATGCGAAAGAAGAGATGAGTAAGAAAGTATAAATTTAAAAAACAAAACAATCAAAATAATCATCCACGGATGTGTTAACAGTGAAAAGTTAGAGTTAAAGGCTTTTGCCCAATGGCTAGATCACTAATCAGACTCTCCCCTGCTCAATCTCACACAGTTATACTTTATACATCTCATGGCATCATGAAAAAAAATGTTCACAAGTCTCAAAACAGATTTGCTATTCTCATTATTAGAACATGCATGATTAAATTGGAAAATACGATATGTCAAATGACTAGCTTGCTGAAAACCTGTGAGCAGTTTTTTTGTTTGTTTGTTTGCTTGTTTTTTGTTTGTTTGTTTGTTTGTTTTTTGAGATGGAGTCTTGCTCTGTCGCCCAGGCTGGAGTGCAGTGGCGCGATCTTGGCTCACTGCAACCTCCACCTCCCTGGTTCAAGCAATTCTCCTGCCTCACCTCCCAAGTAGCTGGGACTGCAGGCACGTGCCACCACACCCGGCTAATTTTTTTTTTTTTTTTTTTTTTTTTTTTGTATTTTCAGTAGAGACGGGGTTTCAGCATGTTGGCCAGGCTGATCTCGATCTCCTGACCTTGTGATCTGCCTGCCTTGGCCTCCCAAAGTGCTGAGATTACAGGTGTGAGCCTCTGTGCCTGGCCCAGTAACCAGTTTTTAATAAAACTGTATAATGTCATATCAAATATTAGAGATAAAATAAATATAACATTACTCAGCCCTTTTCATTGTCTAAAAGTTATGTGTGAAAAATGTCCTTATTTTGAAAAAGTTAGTAGCTAATTATTACTAACAGTATTCTTCTAGCAGTCCACAGTCTTCATTTTCATTACAGTAATACCAACATAACTTCATAATCAAGGGGAACTATATAATAATTTTATATATTTTATATTTTCCTTAAGAATAAAATATATATATTCACACAAAATCATTTGCTGAAGAAAAACCATTATATTTGATTCATGAGGAAAGTTTTTCAATCATGTTTAAGTAGTTTTAATTTTAATATTTTAAAAGACATAATATATGTCATTTTTTGATAAACTAGGTAAACTTAACTTTTTGTGGCTAGCTATGTTAATTCACTTTTTGGGATAACAGAACTGAATGAACCAAATGACACAGAAGTGCCTGTCTCTGATATGAATAGAAAGCACAAAGAGTTTTACAAACTTTCATAACTCCTTCAACACAAGAGAAGATAAAGATATGAATAAAACGTACTGCAGACATTAAGTCCTAGGATATCATGTAGGACAGTACACTATTATGGTAGGAAAAGGTTGTCTACCTCCGGACACCTCTAGGAAATATTACATGACCTTGGGAAAGGCATTTCACTCTTAAATCCTCAATTCCTTTCTCTGTGAAATAAAAACTCTATAGAAACTACATAAAACTACCCTAGATAATTTTGTCTATTAGAATCTCCTAAAAATCTTCCAACTTGCTGGGCGCGGTGGCTCAGACCTATAATCCCAGCACTTTGGGAGGCCAAGGCGGGTGGATCACCTCAGGTCAGGAGTTCGAGACCATCCTGGCCAACCTAGTGAAACCCCGTCTCTACTAAAAATACAAAAAGTTAGCTGGGTGTGGTGGCGGGCTTCTGTAATCTCAGCTACTAGGGAGGCTGAGGCAGGAGAATTGCTTGAACCCGGGAGGTGGAGGTTGCAGTGAGCCGAGATCTCGCCATTGCACTCTAGCCTGGGCAACAAAAGCAAAACTCCGTCTCAGGAAAAAAAAAAAAAAAAAATCTTCCAACCATCAGGAGTGCAAACTTATGGCAAAAACATGTATTTATGTGTTTCACTCTGAGATAAAATAAGCTAGCATTTAAAATATATATTTCTTTTTCAAGGAGCAGATTGAGGAGCAGACATTTTATAGATGAAGTCGGTTAATGTTAATTTATACTCTGAAAATAAGTCAAATATCAGTGTCCCATTACTGAATGGTGACCTCCAATGTCCTGTATTTATAATGGTAAAGACATCCTGGGTATCCTTTAGGTGCAGTGACTTTTACTGATAGAAACAAAATAACAATTATATTTACAAAGTTATGAACAAAACCAAGTTTATTCCTCCTTTTCTTTTACTTCATTGGATTTTATGGAACTTTAATTCACAAAAGATAATCAAACCCCCAGGGAATTAGAAGCATTCACTTGCCTGTTAATTCTCCTAATATCTTTGTGCTCTGATTGTTTTAGTAGCTTTTATTTGGTCTCATTTTTAAACATCTTATTTGTATAGCCTTATTTTACCAAGGAGAAGGAAAAGCAACAGCTAGATATAACAAAACCATCTGTAATTAGTTTGATCTGTGATAGTTAAAACTATTTACTAAATAATTGGATAAAATTTAAATATTATTATGAATTAATTTACCATGAGCATCACTAGTTCAGAATATATATTATTTTTCTTCTGTAATTTTTAAAATAAAGTTTTGAAGATTTTAAGAATGCAGCAACAATGATACAATTCATTATATTTGTACTCACCTGGTTTTGGCCCCAGAAAAATATGTAAATAAATAAATTTTATTTTTTAATTAATTTATTTTTGAAGACAAGGTCTCACTCCCTGATTTGATCCTCATACATTGTATGTATGTATTAATAGATCACATATAACTCATAAATTAGTACAAATAAAAATGAAATAAATGCAATGTAGTACCTTGGACTGATAACCAGAGCACAAAAAGAATGTTAATGGAAATACTGGTGAAAGTTGAGTAGTCTTGTATTTTTTCAATGGTGATATACCAACATCAGTTTCTTAGTTTTGACAAAGGTACTACTGTAACATAATGTAATAATTTTAGGGTTAACTGAAACTGGAAGAAGCTGGGGTGGTGCTCTTATGTCACTGTAACCTCAATGTTCTGGGCTCCAGTGATCCACTCACCTTAGACTCCTTAATAGCTGAGACTATAGGCACACGCCACCACAGTCCACTCATTTTTTTATTTGATTTTTTTTTTTTTTTTTTTTGTAGATACTGAGTCTCGCTGTATTATCCAGACTGGTCTCAAACTGCTGGCCTCAAGTGATTCTCCAACCTCAGCCTCCCAAAGCATTGGGATTACAGATGTGAGTCATCTCCCCTCATCAATAAATAACTTAATCTGTTAGCAATATTACATTAAGTAGCTCTTAAAATTACATTTTTTCTATTTTAGCAAGATTTTGCAGTCTGTTATACGATTTAAGCAAACACAGCAAACACCCTCTCTATTTTTCATGCTTGCCCATCCAAAATTCATGGGATATTTTTGTCCTCTGTGAATATTAGTTTGTTCTATAAAAGACAGATTGTAATCTAACTGATAAACAACAGGGTTTTATATGAATCTTATAAGGTTGCACTAAATAACAAATCCTTCTGAATAGCTAAAATGCCTCAGGTTTTAAATAAGGCAACATTGGGAATTGTATTTGAGTTGTCAGGATTTATGGGTAGTCTCATACCCAAGGATTTCAATTGCATCTTGTGAGTAGTCAGGCTGCATAGAAAATTTTATTAACCATTTTCAAGAGACACATATGGCTTTATTAATGTTTTCAAACTCTGTGTATCTTTTAAGGAGATTTTCTTTAAAAACATAAACATCTTTGTTTTAATTCTGAAGAAATGATAATACAGAAGCTAAAGTCATGTAAGTATATATGAAACACATTTTAGAATAAACCATCTTATATTTTAGCATTTTATATTGCCAAAAATGATAACAACTTTCTCTTTATTTGTTATAAGAATCAAAAATAAAAGAAGATATTAAAATAGAATTTAATAATTAACTGGGCATAGAGAAGTTTATTGTACCTAAGTCTGTGTTCTTTATTTAAAAATATAATGATTCAGGCTGGGCGCGGTGGCTCACCCCTGTAATCCCAGCACTTTGGGAGGCTGAGGCGGGCAGATCACCTGATATCAGGAGTTCCAGACCAGCCTGGCCAACATGGCGAAACCCCGTCTCTACTAAAAATACAAATATTAGCCAGGCGTGGTGGCAGGCCCCTGTAATCCCAGCTACTCAGGAGGCTGAGGCAGGAGAATTGCTTGAACCTGAGAGGCGGAGGTTGCAGTGAGCCGAGATGGCACCACCGCACTCCAGCCTGGGGGACAAGAGCCAGACTTCCTCTAAAAAATATAAAATAATAAATAAAAAATATAATGATTCAATTTCTGTGGTAAGCCAAAAATAAAAGAAAAAGTGATATGTGTTTACAAAAACAAGGAAACCATTTTTCAGTTTTTGCTGTTTCCAATGACACTTTATGTATTTTTCATGACAATTGTAGATTATTTGGAAGCTTAACTCAGAATCTTTGCACTCGTTTTTCTTTCTACAGCCTTCTAACCCTAGAGAGCTGAGGAATTATATATCCCTGACTTCATTCATTCAGCCTCTGGTCAAATGAAACCAGATATATTTCTTGATATCATTTATACTACAATATTTCTCATCATATTACAATCTATTGCTTTGCTCTGCTTTATATTTTTAATAAACTTTTTATTTTGAATTAATTACATAATGATTGCAAAGGTAGTACTGCAAGTTGCAACACACCCCTCTTCCAGTTTCAGTTCTCCTTAATGTCATTACCATGTACTATACAGTAGTATACTTGTCAAAACTAAGAAACCAGCGTTGATGTATTACAGTTGACAAAATCCAGGACTACTCAAATTTCATCAGTTTTTCCATGATTTTTGTGCTTTAGTTACCAATCCAGGGTACTACATTGCATTTGTTATATTTTTATTTTTAGTTATACTAAAATATGGGGTACATGGGATATCTTGATGCATGTGTACAATGTTTAATGACCAAGTCACAATAATTGGGATATCCATCACTTGGAGTATTTATCATTTCTTTGTGTTAGGAACATTACAGTTCTGCTCTTTAAGTTGTTTTGAAATATACAACAAATTATTGTTAACTATAGTTGTCCCACTGTGCTGCTGAACAGTAGGTCTTATTCCTTCTATCTAGCTGTATATCTGTACCCACCAACCATTTCTCCTTTTTCCCTCCCTCCCCATTATCCTTCCCAGATTCTGTTAACCATCATTCTGTTCTATATTTCCGTGAGATCAATATTTTTTTAGCTCCCACATATGAGTGAAAACATGCAATATTTTTCTTTGTCTACCTGGCTTATTTCACTTAAAATAATGTTCTTCAGTTGCCCATAACAGAATTTCATTCTTTTTGAGGGCTGAATGATATTCCATTTTGTATATATACCACATTTTCTTTATTTATTCATCTGTTGATGAACATTTACATGGATTCCATACCTTGGCTAGTGTGAATAGTGCTGCAGTGCACATGGGAATGCAGATTTAAAGTACTGATTTCATTAGCAGTGGAATCACTGGATCATATGGTAATTCTATTTTTAATTTTTTGAGAGACCTCCATATCGTTCTCTATAGTGGCAATACTGTTAGATTTCTATCAATAGTGTACAAATGCCTCTCTTTCTTTATATCTTGTCAGCATCTGTTATTGACTGTCTTTGGGATACAAGCCCTTTTAACTGGGGTAAAAAGATAGCTCATTACAATTGGATAGACATTTCTCAAAAGAAGATATACAAATGGCCAATAGGTATGGAAGAAATACTCAACATCATTAATCATCAAAGAAATGTAAATCAAACCTACTAAAAACTACATTGTATTAAGTTGTCATGTTTCCTTAGTCTCTTCTTGTCTGCGAAAGGATTTCAGTGTTTCCTTATTTTTCATAATCTTGGCAGTTTCAGGGATAACTGGTTAGGTATTTTGTTTCTTGGATTTATTTAAGATGTTCCTCATAATTAGAGTGTAGATATTATTGTTATTATTATTTTGAAAAAAATTATATATGTAAAACGACCATCTTGTCATATCATATAAAGGTTATGTGATATCCACATTACAACACTGATGATAAACCTGGTCACTTGGTTAAGATGGTGTTTGATAGGTTTCTCTACTGCGTTCATACTGTTTTTTCTTTTCCATACTCTATTATTTGGAAGCGAGTTCCACACAAAAGGATGAGCTGGGGATTAAATATGCTCCTCCTCCTAAAGATATGCAGATATTCATAGATTATGTGAAATTATTCTCTAGCAGATTTGCGTCTTCTCCGTTTATTTAAGCAATAATTGACATATCAGTAAGGATTTCGTATAATTTTTCAACTTCTTGTTAAAATATAATACTCTACTTTTTATTTTGTTTCTCAAATCTTTCGGCTTTGGCATTGGAAGCTCTTTCATTCCCCTTGTGTACCTGTGACATGCCTCAAGCCCCATTTTTTTCTTTTTTTTTTTTGTTTTAATATTATGCTTCTGTAATTTGGGGTTCTACAAGATGCTCTATGATCATCTCGAAATGTCCTTATCTCAACTTCATAATCAGCCATTTCTCCAAGGAATTCTGGAGTTTCTTTTATTGAACAATGATATTAGAAACAAAAATCTTGGCACTGTGTGAATTTATAGGACATCTCAGCTGAGAGAGCTGGGTAATATATTCTGTATATGAACACATGTATCCACAGATACCAATCAATGGTTCTGTATTTACACATCTGTGTTCAACTAAGAATGATTTCATACTGATATCTCTGGCTATAATCTACTTCTATGTGATTCTATCTAGCCTTGCCTTTTGAGTTACTGTTTTTGGTTATCCCTTTCCAAATACGGGAAACATGGCTTCCACAATCCAGCATCCATTTGCTGATTCATTCTCAGTATACATATAAAGCAATTTTAGAATGTTTAGTATGCACCCCTTGAGAAGCAAATTTACCAACTAAAATGCAGTGCTTGTGTACAGTTCCTTTTTTCTTAGCTTTAATTTCTTTTTTAGTCAAAACACTATTTTCCAGCTTAGATCAACTCCTATTTTTCTCCCACTTCTAACCTTTTTAATAGAGTAAGATTCATTTCTCACAGTTCATTTTTGGGTCTCCTAGGCTTTATATTTTAAATTTCCAAAAGTCATTATAATACACACATTATTATACACACACACAGACGCACACACACGTGCATATGCACACACTATACACCTTTACCTTTGAGGAAGAAAACTATCTTGATTTCTCTCTGTCTCTCTTTCTCTACCCCTTTCTCCTCATCTCCCTCTCTGTCTCTTTTCATCTGTTTTTCTTCCTATTTATATATGTTTTTCGTATCTATGCATTATATGGTTTTTTTCCATTTATGTAATCAATCCAACATGTTTTTAAGGATTCTGTTTTTCAGGTTTGCTGCATCCTTCTAGGAATACAACAGTGAACAAAATAATATCGTAATGATATGACCTTCTGAGAGTCGAATTCAAGAAAGAGGACATATTCTTTTAGCAAATAAGCAGGTAAATGGAACATATTCAAAAGGTGGTAAGGATTACTGAGAAAACGTAAAAGCAAGGTAAGAGAAGGGAGAGTTTTAGGGTGCTTGAAATGATAATTTAAATACAGTAGTCAGTGAAGAATTTCTAAAATATTTTTATTTTCAGTGGAAAACAATGAATTTGGGGAGTGCTATAAGATATGAGGAAATCTAGGCAAAAGCAGGAGTATTTTTAGTTGATCTTAAAAGAAGAAATGTTTTTGTTTGAAGACCATCAAAAAAGATAGTGTGGTTGAACCAGAGTGATAGGATGAGTGGTCAGAGTTGAGATCAGAAACTGAACTCTAGTGAGTTCACGTTAGTTCCCACGGGCTATTTTATGCACTTCTATTATGAATGAGATGAGTTGCTGTTGGAAGGTTTAGAGTTGCTATTTTACTTCTATTTAAAAAGAACACTTTAACTACAATATGGAAAATAGAATTGGGTGGGTAGATAGATGGCAAGAGAGAAAAGAAACAAAAATTAGAGCAGTCCTACAGTAATCCAGCTGAGAGACAGTAGTGGGTTGTACACGTGAATTAGTGGTAGAAAAAAGAAGTGATCAGATTCCTGATAAAATTTGACATTAGATCCAACCAGATATATTAATGGAATAATGATAGAGAGGAATCAAAGATGCTTTGTAAGCTTTGGGTCTGAACAAAGGTAAAAATAACCTTGCATTTTCTGAGAAGGGGGAAGATTTCAGAAGAGAGAGAGAGGAGTCTTTAGAAGAGTAAAAATGTATGTTAGAACTTTTTATTTAGAACATTTTCAGATTGTGATATTTAATAAATATCAACTGAAGGTGTCATTTAGGTAGTTGGTGATGATGAGTTAGAGTTCACCCAAGTGGTTCTTTCTGAAGACCTAACATCAAGATTCATTAAAATATAGATAAAATTTAATGCATACATTCTCAATAGGGGTGTTAGAGCCCTCAAAGATGTAAAAATTGGTTCTTAACTAGTGGAAAAATGTTTGATATTACAATGATCTGTGGTTCTCCACAGTGCAAACCTATCTGACAAACCCTTATTTCTTAGTAAATGAAAAGACCTGGTAGTACTTTTAAGAATTTCCATTTCTAAAATTTCAACATATATAAATATGAATATTATTCAATATGCCCTACGGTTTGGGTTGGTTATAAGGAAAATGATGCTTAACGATTTGTATCATAACTAGCTTCACCTCACCCTAGTCCAATTATTACTTTAATTAAGTTCTATGCCATTATCCCTACTATAATAGGTCTTGGTCTCAGCAGAAAGTCATTTGTATTGCTGTATCTGTTTTTAGACTGCTCTAAAGCTATGATGGGTAGATTTTAAAGTGATTGAACATCAGTCTTAGAGAAGAGTTCCTAATATCTCTTACTGGCCTTAGATGCCTGATTATTCTATATTTTACTAAATTAGAATCTTACTGATGGCTTACCACATCTCTCCCCAGTGCACATTCATAATTTCATAGTTTACCTCAAAATGATCTAAACATAAGTCCCTATAGTCTCCACATTTTTACTTTTAACTAATATTGATCTATGCATATTAATTTTCAAAAAAATTTTGTAACCATATCTTTGCTTCTCGATCTCCAGATTCAAAGCTTAGCTTGCATTTCTATCACTATATAAAACTCAGACTTCATTCCTATTTCAGTCTACCTTACCTGTTTGTATAAGCCTTATGACTGCTTCGATACCGATCACGACAAGTGCAATGATCTCTTTAGGGGATATTTCTGTGGGACACAGAAAGAAAATGTAGAATGTGTTTCAATGCACAAATAAATTTACAATCCGTTCACACACAACATATCAACACTAGGTGGTGGTATATATAAGTGGCACAAAAAATCAATCTAGGTTTCAAAATTCATCAGGATACGTCAGGATGAGAAACGTATACTCACTCTTTTCCCCACCATATAAGGTAGTAGAGGAAGATCTCCAAGACACAGAAATTTCAAACTGTAAAAGAAGGAAGTATTTAGTTTAGTCAACTTGTTTACTAGGCAAAGAATTGAAGGCTAAGTAGCAAAATAGCATTTTTACAGGAAAAAGACTCTTTCCCCACTCATGATGATTCCTTTATTGTGGAGGGATGCATATCAGCGTTTCAATCATTTTTCTCCTGAGAGTTTAGAAAAATTCAACTGGGCATGATGATTTCAGACCCTTTGTCTCTCTCCTCATTCTGAACCTGCTTCCCAACTGGGAGCATATTTTCTGTTCTGTCTGAAATTTTTACAATGTCTTTTAATTGTTAAATTGAAAAATCCCATTTAGAATATTTTAAAAATATTTTTTTTGTCAGAGTTGTAACTTTTTGCTAGCTACTCTTTTAAATTTTCTTTTTCTTAAAGGTTTCTCCTTTTCTTCTTTTCTTTTTTTTTGGTATAAATTATGCAGCTTAATATGGGGTTTATATTCTCCTTGTTATCCCTCAAATATCCATTTTTCCTAAAAAGTCACTATATTGTAGTGGTTAAGAATAGTTTCAACATCCATGAGCTGTCAGAAATTGAGCCAATTACTAATTTTTGTTTGTTTCATTTTTACATCTGTAAAGTGAGCCTAACGCATGCAAAAGTAACATAGTACAATTTATTGGTCATCACTCTGTTTTAAAGAGATAATGGCTCCCACTGAAGCCTCTGGAACACTAGAAAATGAACCTTCTGAGGATCTTTCTAATATTTTTCCTGCCCTAAAGATACAGATATATTTTTTACACTATCCTGGGGAATTAAACCATGTGAATAACCTCACTGGCATATTAAAAACTACTGTGCAGAAACATTTTTAGAGTTAATAATGTGTAAGCGGTATTTTTTAAAATTGCTTTATCCATTAATAAGGGTAGTATTCATACTAATACTGCAGCAATGTTTCTTTATTTTCCCCCAACTGTTCACTCACTTGCCACATACATAACAGATGGGAAGCGTTAATCGAAGACAATATGCTAAATTGCATTTACTGGCATACCGCACTCTAGAAAATGATGTAACCCCATGATACATATGTAGCTTTTAGAATGAGTAAACAAGAGCTTTGACCTGACCACAGTGTGTCCTCACCATTCATTAACCATTCCATATAGAAACACTAATGCTCAGGCATTGTGTTTCCCTCTCAGGAACCAAAAGGAAATAAAAAGATGACTTTTCTTTGTTAATAGTGTTGCTATGGAGAGAACTACATGGATGTGTAGAAAACAAAAATTTTATATCAAAATTGATAAATCATACTTCTTTTTTTTTACTATATTCTTTTGGTCCTTTTTGATCATTAACCAGAGTTATGAATCTTATTTTGAACAGAGTTAAATCAGTTTTATTATTCTTTATAACAATGAAGAATAAAATACATTTAACAGATACCTTATTTTCTTTCTTTAAGGATAATTTGCAGGATACATTTTAGAAATGTATGTATATAAAAATGACTTTCCAGTTATTACTTTAAGTACTGAGAAATGACATCAATATAGATATAATTATATTTAGTGCTCAAAATACAATTTAGAGATTACATTCTTTCTAGCATTTGCTTTCTGAAAATAAAATTCTTAATATCTACCCAAAATAATTAGAGCCATCTAATAATGATGCCAAGCTATCTGCTGTAATCGATCAGCAGCTTGGCATTAATGGTGTTTGAAGGAAATATATCAAACTAATGAACAGCTAAGAGACATGAGAGTAAGTTATTGCTTCAGTTCGGCTACTGTCAATAGCCGTCTGAAATACTACAAAGACTAAGAGCATTAATGTTTATAGCAAGTCCTTGAAATAAATTTCTTGACTATTTTTCACATATAAATATATAAATAAAATTGAGCATAGCAATTATAAGATATACTTTTCAAATCTATTATAATCTTTAAAGTTTCTACATAGGAGCACATGCATGATATGCACACTGTTCCCTAAATCTATTTGGTAAAATTTACTCTTGTTGTTTTTCTTTTTTTCCTTAGTAAGAATGCTATATTCAGGGTTTAGGTAGATAGTTTGTACTAG
The DNA here is from genome assembly GCF_028858775.2 of Pan troglodytes. Lineage (NCBI taxonomy): Eukaryota > Metazoa > Chordata > Mammalia > Primates > Hominidae > Pan > Pan troglodytes. The sequence goes on along the minus strand of NC_072412.2, from coordinate 87,176,175 downwards.
AAAAGCCCTTGGCTTGATCAACGGGAACTATTGTCATTATTCTCATTTAACATATGTGGTAGCTATAGAATAATGAAAATAATTATAGTGAACAGTTTTTTGGAATGATTGCTACATTGCAAGTAGTATTATACATTTTTAAAGTTTAAATAGTCATATAAGCCAATGAAATACAATAGGATGCCCAGAAATAAGCCTATGCTTATGTGGCCTACTGATCCATGTCAAGGGTGCCACCAACACAATGGGGAAAAGATAGTCTCTTGAATATTTGGAGAAAACAGTGTTGGGAAAACAGAAATTCACATCCAAAATAATGATAGTGGACCTTTATGATACACTATACACAAAAACCAACTCAAAATGAATTAAAGACTTAAATATAAGACCTGAAACTAAAATAAATTCTACAAAAAACATAGAAAGTTTCTTGACATTTTCTTTGACAATGATTTCTTGAATATAACACCAAAAGCACAGACAACAAAAGCAAAAGTACACAAGTGGGATAATATCAAACTGAAAATTCTGCCCAGCAAAGGAAGCAATCAACAAAATGAAAAGACAACCTACAAATGGGAGAAAATATTTGCTTGCTGTATATTTAATACAGGGTTTATAGTCAAAATATTTAAGGCACTCCTACCATTCAATAGCAAAAACAAAAACAACAACTAAATAAATAAATAACCTGATTTAAAATGAGCAAAGGGCCAGGCACAGTGGCTCATGCCTGTAATCCAGCACTTTGGGAGGCCAACGCAGGCAGATCACGAGGTCAGGAGATCGAGACCATCCTGGCTAACATGGTGAAACCCAGTCTCTACCAAATAAATAAATAAATACATACATAAAATAAAATAAAATAAAAATTATCCGGGCGTGGTGGCGGGCGCCTGTAGTCCCAGCTATTTGGGAGGCTGAGGCAGGAGAATGGTGTGAACCCGGGAGGTGGAGCTTGCAGTGAGCCGAGATCGCGCCCCTACACTCCAGCCTAGGCGACACAGAGAGACTCCGTCTCAAAAAAAAAAAAAAAGAGCAAAGGACATGAATAAAGTTTTTTTTCCAGAGAAGACATACAAAGGGCCAACACAGGTATGTGAAAAGGTTCTCAACATGACTAATATTCAGAAAAATGCAAATTAAATGAGATAGATAGATATCACCTCAAATTTGTTAGGATAGCTATTGTTTAAAATAAGAAAGAAAGATAAGTATTGGTGAGAATGTGGAGGAAAGAGAACCTTACACATTATTAGGGAAAATATAAATTAGTACAGCCACTATGGAGAACAGTATAGAGGTTCCACAAAAAAATTAAAAATAGAACTACCACCTGATCCAACAGTCTCACTACTGGGTATATATTCAAAGGAAATGAAATAACTATGTTGAAGAGATATCTCCCCTCCCATGTTCATTGCTGTACTCTTCACAATAGCCAAGACATGGAAGCAACCTAAATGTTCCTCAACAGATAAATAGATGAAGAAAATGTGGTATGTATATTGAATGGGTTATTATTCAGACTTTAGAAACAGAAATCTTGTTATTTGTGACAACATGGATGAACCTGGATGACATTATGCTAAGTAAATAAGCCAGATACAGAAAAACAAATACTACATGGTACCACTTATGTGAAAATCTAAAATAGATTCATAAATGTAGAGAACAGAATGGTTACAAGGGACTGCAGTGAGGGGAAAATAGCAAGTTATCAGTCAAAGGATACTAAGTTTCAGCTATGCCAGATGAGCAAGTCCTAGAGGAGATATACCGTAAATCATAGTACCTGAAGTTCATAATAGTGTACTCTGTACTTAAAATATTGCTAAGAGATATATCATATGTTAAGTGTTTTTATCACACATGTATGATGTAAATAAATAAGTGCATAAATACCCAGGGCAGGAGAAAACTTTTGGAAGTGATGGATAGGGTTATTGCATAGATGGTGGCAATAGTTTCACAAGTATATACTTATCTCCAAACTCATCCTATTGTATGTATTAAATATGTACAGCTATTTACATATCAATCATAGCTCAATCCAGTATTTTTCAAAAGAACTTAAACATCCCTATACTGTAGCTGCTATTAGTATTTCAATCTTTTCAGTGCGAAAACTGAGATACAGCAAAATAAGTTAACTTTGCCAGAACACCGTCTGTCAGTAAGCAGTGAAAGTCAAGACTGTTCCTATGTAGTCTAGCCCCATGCTGGAGCTTTACATAATTATGATGTACTCTTTCATTAGGAGTACCTTAGAAGAAGAAACCCATTCTGAGTTATCATTTGAAAACCTGAAAGGTAACATGCTTTACCATTCCTATAACCCACTTTGTTATTTCTACTTTTAAATCATGGGGCTGGAGTTACACTGTCCAGTAAAATTTTCTACAATGATGGAAATGTTCTATAATCTGCACTCTTCAATATGGTGGTTACCAACCCCAGTTAAAATGTAACTAGGGCAACTGAGAAACTCAATTTATAATTTTATTAAATTTTATTTAATGTAAGCATAGATTTAAATAGCCTCACATTGCCAGAAGCTACCAAATTGGAGAATGGTGGGCTAGGATTTCTGGTCGGGATAGATACACCCAAGAGGCTCTTCGACGCATAAATGAATGTCTGAGCCAATTTACCTTGAAATTCATGCTCCTAATCCTAGTGATAAATTTGATTCTTGTTCCAGAAATTCCACCTTGATTGCAGCTCTGACCTTTTCTTAATTCCCTTACCTGCCATCCTGAGAATATTAGGAATAGTATTGAAGAAGCTGAATATCCTGAACAGCTGTTAGGAACTAAAGACAGGGGTGGGTCAAATGAAGAGAAAGTTTAGATAAGCTCACCTAAAATTTGAGGTTTCAGGAATGTAAGTGCTGGGTTCTACCAATGTAAATTTACAGATGATCCCCAAGCAACCTTTTCTTTCCTTCTATCTCCTCATTTGCTTTCATCTATTTTCCTTTTCAGTGCCCATGGATACAAACCAGGTTCTCTACAGAGCTCAATTTAGTCTCATTAACTGTTTCTTCTTTTTCTTTTACAGGAGTTAATGTATGCCTTTTTTGAAATGTCCTAATACAGCTATTATTAAGGAAAGAGAAACTAAAAGAAGAAAAATACTTTCTTTTATATCACATTTTTCTGTTTTTATTTTCACTTAGATAAAGCCAAATTTACTTATATTCTAATCATTACTTTTTGGATACATACAATCTGAAGAAACCTATATTTTATGGGAAAACCAGCCTCAAGGTATAGAAGAGCTTAATGCAGAGAGGCATTTAAGAATAATTGGAAAAATATATATATATATATACACACACACACAAAGCAACTGAAAATGATACCAGTGATAATAGCGGTGGATGGCAAGGAAGGAAGAAGGTAAAACAAGCGTTATCATCTTTACTACCTCAGTAATCCCACCCTTCCACCCCCAGTTTAAGGTCAGAAGCCAACCTACTCCCTGTTTAAAACATCTGCTTAGCAGTAAAGGGGCTGGATTTTTTGGCGACAAATATCTATTAGGAGAGAAGCAAACAAGAGAATGTGATACAACTAAGTAGAGAGAGGCATTGCAACAATTATCTACTTGACGGTTCTAACTCAGATTTCAACACAATCTCTCCTTATACCAGAAAATGTATGCCGTCTGGAATCTCTGCCTCTTAAATGAAGAAGGCCAGCAGAGTACTGATTTCCAAATGCATATATGTTTCCCCATCTGCATAACACTGCATGTTTACTGTAAGTAAATATGTAAAGAGATAGAACATTAAAGCTATGAAAGAACAACAGACAAAATGATCAAATCTGTCCACAGCTCAGAATTACAAATAAAGAAGTATGCTCAATTTAAAAATAAAAAAAACAAGGCTTGGACTAGAAATCTGAGTCTGTGGTATTTCTTTTTCTCTACTTGTTTTCAACTGCTTAAGCTCAGAAATGTACTCTGTCATCATTCCTGTACTAAACACAACACTTTTTGGAAGAAAATGTACCCTATAATTTTTTTTTTAAGAAAGAATTTCCCTATCAGTAAGACTTGTGCCTTGTGGTGACATTTGACAGCATTGAATTTGAATTTGTACATTCTGTCTAAATACAATGATGTCTTCAGCTGATAAAATTGCACTACATTACACAATCAAAATACCTTTGAGGGGGGAAGGTTTCTGCTTACTGTTATAGTGCTATGTGAGCAAACAAACACTCTCAGTTATTTTGTTTTCTATAAAATAACATCTATATATTATATATAATAATATATTATATAAAAATAGTATATAAGTATATGGAATTTATATCAATAGATATTACTTCACAGAAAATAACGTAACTGAGAATCTTATTTGATTCTCTTTTATAAACCTTTTGTTTACTCACATAGGTAGATAGATGTGTGTGTGTATATATACATATATATATGCCCCAGTTTCTTGATGCACAGCTCCTAAAATCCTTGGAATTTCCTATGATACGGGTGCTAGGAACAGCTTTTGTTCTAATATTTGATCTTTGATTCAAGTAGCTAATACAGAGCTTCTAAATCCCTTAGAATTTCCTGGGTGATAAAGAGTGTCTTTGTTTTAATGAAACAATTCTTGGTGGGGTCCTGGATAGGGACTGGTCACCAGAAAGACCAAGACATGATTAAAACTTTGAAACTTTCCCTTCTATCCCCCATTGTCCATGAAGGGGAGAAGGGCTGAAAATTGAGGTGATAATTGATCATACCTACGTGATAAAGCCTCCATAACTTTCCATCTGGCTGTTCCCGGGTTGTACCCTGCTATAGTAAACTGGCAACTGAGTAAGTAAACTGTTTTTCTGAGGTCTCTGAGCCAGTCTTGAAAGAAACTGGATCCAGAGAGGGGATGATAGAAATTACGATTTATAGCTGGTTGGTCATAAGCACAGGAGGCAGCCTGGACTTGCATTTGGCATCTAAAGTAGCGCCATCTTGTGGAACTGAAGCCTTAACCTGTGGGATCTGACACTATTTTTAGGTATATAGTGTCAGGATTGAGTTTAACTATGGGATACCCTGTGGGTGTCTGTTGAGAACTGGAGAATTGAATTTCTTGGTGGAAAAACCCCTCACACATTTGGTGTCAGAAGACAATGGAAGTAGTAGTGAGAGTGTTAAGAGTAAAATATAGAGAAAGAAGAACAGTTGGTCTTTCCTTTTACTTTCTTAGTTTCAAAACTTTCCAAAAATTAAAAAAATACAAAATGTAAAACAATGAAAATTAAAACCAGGAATAGAATTTACAACAAGAACAAAAAGAAACATCAGGAACAAAGGGAAAACCTCAGCATTTTAGAAGGCTAAAATGTCCTGTTTCTGTACCTTAATATTCTCATTTTTTTCTTTATTTTTCAGCCTTTTTTCTCACAATAAGTTTTTTTTAATTTTTAGAAATAGAAATTACATCCACAACAGAAAATTTATGTGCTATTAAAATTATCAACCTAAGAACAATACAGTTTTTTCACATAAAATAATTAGAACTGTTTAATATTCAAATCAACACAAGTGCAGATTATGTATTTACTGTGTTTTAAAATTCTATTCTAAAGCCGGAATAGAAAAAAAATTTGGAAACATGAAGATGTGTGTAAAGTTTCCTAGCATCACTGCAAATTATTTCTATATAAAGTGATAGTGGGATCACATGTGAAAACAAAACTACTTTGTTTAAAAATTAAATAGGATGAGCCTCTAATTGTAATTCTTTCCTCTAAAATGTTATGCTTTGCAAATTCTAGCTGCCCCGGCCACCCTACACTCTGAAATCTATCTTCTCTACTCAGTGAGATGCTGCACTGAAGCATGGATATTTGTTGCAGGCAGAAAACTGACACAATAATAAAATTTACCTGGTTATTCTTTTCTCAGCAGTCCTTAACCTGCATGCCTATTTCTTTTATTCTGAAAAATACACACATATACATGTATATATATTTCTTGTTTTATAGTTATATTTGGCAAAAAGTAACTACAGTACCTGTTCCTCCATCACATCCTCCATCATTTCACATATTTTTTCCTAGATGTGAAAAAATAGTAATCAATATAAGCAAGCTAATTTCTGCAGATATTAATCAGACATTTAATTATTGTGACAAAAATGGAAACTTTTCTATAATGCAGGATTAAAAAAGATATAATACCTCTGATAATGTATTAAATAAGGCCTGATATGTTTGTGTATTCCTCACACATATCCATTTATAGAATTTTTCACTCTATGTTTAAATTTGTCACTTTAGTGCCTGTCTCTTCTACTATGATATTTGTCTTAGTCCATTTAGAATGCTCTAGCAAAATATCATAAACTGAATAGCTTATAAACAACATGAATTTATTTCTTACAGTTCTGGGAAGTTCAGGATCAAGGTGTGGGCAGATTTAGTGTCTGGTAAAGTCCTGGTTCATAGATGGCACCTTCTAGATGTGGCTTCACATGATAGAAGGGTCAAGGCAGCTCTCTGAGCCCCTTTTATGAGGGCACCAGTCCCATTCATGAGAATTCTACAGTCATTACCTAATCACCTTTGAAAAGGCCCCACTTCATAATACCATCACCTTGGGGGTTGGAATTTTAACATATGAATTTGGAGAGATAAAGTCTTTTGGACAATAATAATAGTCATTATGTTTATTCTCATCTTCTGGTATAGGGCTTTACAATGGTATGCTGTAAGAGAATAAATAACAGACAACTAATAGGGTAATTATAGTTATACTCTTTTATAAAGAATAATTCATGGCAAGAACAAGGCAAAACAGAACCATAAGCAAAGTCAAAAGACAATTCATAGTAAAAATATATTCCCAGCATAAAACAAAGGCTTTCAGAAATTTAAAGGATAAAGACCAAAAACATAGAAAATGGGAAAAAAGATTGACAAAATAGTCATAGACAGATAAACACAAATGACTCTTTACAATTAAAAAGACATTCAACTCTACATATTAGGAGAAAAAGTCAAAATAAAAGTATAATTTCTCTGAGTGGCAGAAACCTCAAGTGTGGCAACACGTCTCATACGTCATTGATGAAAATGCAAAATGGCACAGCCCCTCTGGAGGGCAACATAGTGACATCTGGGAAAATCATATATGCATCTGTTTTTTAGTACAGCAATCCCACTTCTAGAAATCTATCTTCATGACACACTTCCAAAATATGAACAAAGTTGTTTGCTCTGGCACTATTTGTAATAACAATGTTACAAGCAATCAAAATGGTCATCCATAAAGGACTGAATAAATAAATAAATAAATACATCCAACAATCTATAGTCACAAAACAGAGTGCTAGGCTATTGTAAAACTATATGAGCAAGGGCTTTATCTAATGATATGAAGTGATCCACAAAATGTATTTTTAAGTGAAGAAAGCAACACGTAAAGCAGAATATATGCTGCTTGTTGATTCAAAAAGTGGAGAAAGCAAACACACTCGTAACCCATAATTATATCTGCAAAAAGCTAATGAAAAACCAGCAAAAACTACTAAAAATATTTAATACTTGAAGGACAGGGAGGCACAAAATGGAAAGAACATGGGTGAAAGGAATTCATATTAATATACAGGTAATATAATTTTTATATTTGAGTTATGTAAATTTTTGTATAATCAGAATGCAAAACAGAAAGTAAAACAAGCTTAAAATAAAATAAAACAAATATAGCTAATTACATGTCATTTTGGTGACATAACCTCACAGAAGAAAAAAATAATCTAATTGTTTATATATAGTCAAGCCACATATCTAATCTAAGGACAAAATATATGCAAAGAAATATTAACTTTATCCCGTTGTATTATTCTTACCTTGCAGATACTTCCATTATAATTTTCCATATTGTAGGATAAAGAATATAATTATTCATGCTAATTTTGTGTAGGAAATAAGCTTTTCACGAAAGAATAGAAATCTTATATGTGAATTGAATACAGCACTGCAATTTGTTTTTATATTTTTATATTCTAATGTATGTTTTAACATCATCCATTAAAAGGATTTAAGAACAATAGCAACTCAGTAGCAATAAAGACCTCTAGCAGATTTTGTTTATTAAACAGTCATTGCTTCTTTAGAGAAATAGATCTTTTAGATGTTGGACAGAAAATTTGTGAGATAAGTTTGGGGCATATTATTAAATATGAAGGATGGTAGTGTTATGGACTGAGTGTTTGTATCCCCCAGAAATTCACAGGGTGAACACCTACACCTGAATGTGATGGTATTAGGATGTAGGGCCTTTGGTAGGTAATTAGGTCATGAGTGTGGAGCACTCAAGAATGATTAGTAGTGGTTGAGGGTGGATGACAGGTCTACTGTACTATTTTATTTGTTTTGTGTATGTTCAAACTTTTCTGTAATAAAACACTTGAAGAAAAAGACAAAATTGATCTACTATGTTAGTTCTTAAGATCACAGTTACCTTTGGGAAGGAAAGAGGAAGAAAGTGATTATCGAGGGCATGTGTGAGGCTGGTTTTATGTCTTCATTACAAAAGTGTATTAGCTTTGTAATAATTCATTGAGCATTACATGAATGCTTTGTACATGCATTTCTATTTTTTAATTAAATTTTTTATGGTTACATAGTAGGTATATATTTATGAGGTACATGAGATATTTTGATACAGGCATACAAAATGTAATAATCACATGAGGGTAAATGGGTATTCATTACCTCAAGCATTTATCATTTCTTTGTGTTATGAACACTCCAATTGTACTCCTTTGGTTATTTTACAAGAAATCATTGCTGACTGTAGTCACTCTGTTGTGCTATCAAATACTAGATCTCATTAATTGTGTCTCCATTTTTGTACCCATTAACCATTACCATTACCCATCACCACCTTGCCACTGCCCTTCCCAACCTCTGGTAAACATCATTCTACTTTCTATCTCTGTGAGTTCAGCTGTTTTAAGTTTTAGCTCCTACAAATGAGTGAGAACATGTGTAGTTTGTCTTTCTGTGCCTGGCTTATTTCACTTAACCTGTGTCCTCTGATTTCATCCATGTTGTTGCAAATGACAAGATTTCATTCTTTTTTATGACTGAATAGTACTCCATTATGTACATATATCACATTTTCTTTATCCATTTGTCTGTCGATGGACACTTAAGTTGATTCCAAATCTTGGCTATTGTTAGTAGTGCTACAGTAAACATGGGAGTGCAGATATCTCTTCAATATGGTAATTTACTTTCTTTTATATATACACTTTGTAGTCAGATTGTTAGATCATATGGTTGCTTTATATTTAGTTTTTTAAGGAATCTCCATACTATTCTCCACTGTTGCTGTACTAATTAACATTCCCACCAACAGTGTGTGAGACTTCCCCCTTTCCCCACAACTTTGCCAGCATTAACTATTTGTGCATGTATTTCTGTATGCATGTTATATGTCAGTAAAAAAATTAAATACTAAAAATAATCACAAGAGAGATAACTTATCTCTTGGCCACATGAGGATGCAGAAAGGAGAAGGCTATCTGCAAACAAGGAAATAGGCCATTACTAGAACTGAAAATACTAGCACCATGATTTTGGACTTCCCATTCCCTAGAATTGTAAAAACTAAATGTTGGTTCTTGAAGTCATCCAGTTTATGGTCATTTGTTATAGTAGCCAACACAGACTAAGACAGGAGGTTACAAACAGATTAGATTATTAAGTCCATTCAGAAGGTCCAGGAGCCAGTATGAAGATGCTCTCACTGTTCGACATTAAAACCATTTGTGCTTCCAAAAGAATGATGATTGCAATGGATTGAAAACCCCAAGTACACAAAAGTGAAGTGTGTGTGTGTGTGTGTGTGCAATCAGTCACATAGAAATAATACAACACTCTGTAGAGAATACTAGAATTTGCCAGGATATCAACTGATTATGCTGAAAATTGATAGTTAAATGAGAAAAATTGAGAATTTATTCTCTACTTTCTATATGGACTACATTTTAGGCTTACCAAAGCCTACTGAATGAAGTAGGGGGTGGTGAAAACAGAATAATTTCAACTAATAAATGCGAAAAGATTGAACAAATTAAAAAGCCACAATTTGTCTAAAGTATTGATTTAGATAGTCATGTGAATTACAATACTTGTTTCTCTGAAGGTCAAACCCAACTTTACAAACTATTAGCTAGCAGTAATTTAAAATCAGTTTGTCTCATTGTATAGGCGTAAGATAAAACAGTAAAGATAGAAAGCAAGAAAGAGTCTAATTGCTTTCCATTCAAAGGGGTTTAATATTTTTTGAATCTAAAATTAAATTCCTTTGCTTGTGAAAAGAAGTTCTAGCTCAGCTAGAAGACTGCTATGAAACATTAAACACTGTCAGTTCTTACTGTGATACTGCATTAATACTGCATAACATCAATATTTTATATTAAGAATGTTAATTATCCCTGAGTTTCTGGAATGCCTAACAGTGCTAAAGTACTAGCGCACTAATTTTATTTTTAATTCATTTTCTTTTTTCTATTGGCTGTTCTCCCTGGATTAAATTCTTCTCCCTGCAGTGAGAAATGAGTTAAATCAGCTCTCACTGTCAACTGGAACAGCCTTGGAGCTGAGTTAATTCATCACCTACTGACAAAAGGTTAAAAATATTGAATATCAATATCCAGAATGTTTTCCAACTCACAGCAATTGTTTGGCAGTGCTGATGTCTAAGCTCTGGGAATAAAGTGCAAGGTTTTGGCATTCTCTGTGTGCATAAAGTTACTTTCTTAATGTGCTTTATGTATGAATATAGTAGAAGTTTTTAACCTTAATTTTTCTTTCAATATAGTTGACACCAGAGATATAGAAATTTGATACCAAAGATAATACAATATTGAAATGTGTACCTCTACTTTCACAATTAAAGCAAACTTTCACAACTGACTTGTTGAATTACAAGCTGGATCTATAATGCATAGATTCATGCTTATTCATGCTTATCTAATTACACATTCAGACTCTAGCTATCTACAAAGACTAAACAATAGCACTGTTATTTTTTGAGTGAGCTTTATTCAATATGTGCCAACGGAGATAGGAGAAGTAATACAGATGGCCGTTGAGTTTCAACGATTTGACTGATAATTTTTTGACTCTATAATTGTTCAAAATCATTGCAACACTAATGTAAGTATTCAATAAAGCTACATAAAATATTCACAGCATTTTGTTTTAAAATAGGCTTTATGTTAGATGATTCTGCCTGGCTGTAGGCTAATGTAAGTATTCTGAGCATATTTAAAGTAGGCTAGACTAAGCCATAAAGTTTGGTTGATTAGATATATTAAATGCATTTTTTACTTAATGATATTTTTACCTTACTGTGGGTTTATCAGAACATAGCCCCATCATAAGTTGAGTGGCATCTCTATGTGAAATTCTCCTTTTGAACTCAGAGGGTCAGTATTCTCACAGTTGAGCATAGGATGTATTTATGTGCATGTTGAGCTCATATACACACACTGATGCATTATAGAGCATAAGTGTCATAAAAAGTTGTTAGAAAAATACGGTAGCTTGGAAGAGAGAATATTTTAAACAGGGTTTGTGTTCACAGAAGTGGTTTTGTTGAGACTTAAAAATTATATAAAGTTACAAACTGGGCTTAAAAAATAAATAAAACTCTGGTGAGCAGGCGTAGTGGCCATCTCATACAACTCATGCATTCCAAGGCAGAGGAGATAGAGCAAAAAAAAAGAGGTGTCCAGAAGAATAGTTTAAAATATTAAATTTCCAATTTGACTTTTCAAATATAATGTGCCTGAATGGAGAGACAGCAGCACTCTTGATAAAGAAATGTTAATGATAATAAGAGTAACCGTACTCATTAAGTCTACAGAAAGTGAGAAACATAGACTCATTTGGGGATGTTTTAAAACAAAGCCAGAGACCTTTAAGAATACACACCTTGCATGCATTGGAAGGATGTACTGGTGGAGCAGACTGTAGGTGAGGAGAACAAGAGGAAGAAATACAGCATTCTGTTGATGTGTGATGGGTTTTAGTTCTAGTGCCCTATCATGGCAAATTCACAATAGGAAACAGGTAATACAGACTTGCAAACAAAATCAAATTGGAGTTGGGAGCTAGGGTGAGGAAGGAGTAAGATATGATTTCAGGATTTTAATAATTGGTAGTATATAAATGATGATACTTGGAACTGGGATGTAAAGAGAGAGAAAAACACATATATAAGAATATATGTACATACAAACACAAACACATACATACACATACAAGCCATTGTCATCTGTAAAGGACTACGTGTTTATGGGCTTAATGTTGAGTTAACAGTCCCTGAAGAGCATTTGAATGGTGATTTATAAAGTTTTGAGGTTAACTTTAGAGGATTTGTGTTAGAGGATTAGATTGGAAGCATCAACATGAAAAAAAAATAATTAGAGATTATTTTGCTTGTTTAAAGTTGGAATCTTAATCAAAATGGGAATGAATTTTAATCCTTATTTTATGAGTGATTGTTCTGAAGACTATTGAAATTTAGATAGAAAATATGTTACTTATTTACCTTATTCTTCTTGTTGTATACAAAGATCTACCACTCTTGCTTTATTATGTGTTGGGATGAGCTACTGTTGACTTTATGACCAGAAGATTTCTGATATAAGGGGTACTTGTAACATCAGAGTTTTTATCCAGAGATCTCTAGTTATCATATTCTGAAGACAACCACAATCATGCAAATTATGTTTGGCATTGTAGGGACCATTTAATAATTACTTATTAATGCTTTATGAACATTTATACAGCATTAAAAATTAAAATCCAAGTTAAGTCAAAATAAATATATGTATCTATTCAAGTGAGAGTAAATATTTAGGTTTTTTTCAAAATTTGTGGTATGATGCTTCTTTGTGCATGTGTGCCAGTGTTTCTAGGTTATATTCTTGTGAGTGTAACTTATATGTTATGCATATTATCAACTTTATTAAAAATGTTAGATTGCTCCTGAATTTGTAAGTCAGGCATATGATGTACATATGTTTCGTATTCTTCCATATTTTTTCTAATTGAACCTGCATGATTTATTAAATATTCCAAAATTCAACCATTTTATTTTAATGCCATCCCTGCAATATACCAAGTTACCATACATTTCAGGACCTTTACCTTGTACTTCATAGTTCTCTCAGTATATCAAGTTATTAGTATTTTTATAGATTAAAAACAATTTATAGAGATTCCTAAAAATACTATAAGGATGTAATTTGAATTGCATTTCATATATTGGTTAAATTGCAAATACTTGCATTTTTTGATGGACTATTTGTCGCCCATGAATATAGCATATTTTCCCACTTATTTAGGTATTCTGTGTTCAGACAATGTCATTTATATCATAATAAATTTTTAGCATTTATTGTGTTTTGTTTCATGGTCAGATATTTGGTCAATTTTTGTAAAAATTTCATGTAAACATAAAAAGAATGTATATTCTCTAATTGTGGTATGCAAATTCCATTAAATGAAATTTTAGAGTCATAGTTTTGAAACCTCATTTTTACATTTTTTCATGCTCTGTAAATGACTGCCAAATTAAACTAAGCTCTTATTTTATTGTGTGTTTTTCAGTTTCTCATTATTATATAATTTTATACAATGAAGTTTTTAAAGCTATTCTAACTAGTGCACAAAAAATTCAAAATTTGTATTTGTAATGAGTGGGGGAATGGATGAAAATTAGTCTATTGTATAACATGGATGAGTCCAGCAGCTTTCTCTTTGTTCACATTTGTCACGTATATCTTTATCCATCTTTCTACTTTGAAACTATTCTTACAACACAGAATGCAGCTATGACTTTTCTGGGAGTACATAACTAGAACCATTTTTTCAGTCTTTACACCAGTTTTTTTTTTCTTCCTTCATTCTTATTTACTTTTTCACATTGCACTTTCCACTAAACAAAAAATGCATGTTTTACTTAATTTTCTTTTATTTTTTCCTCCACTAGCTTGTAAAAGAGTTTCATAAAGCAAGTTATTTGTTTTGTTTTCTACTGTATCTCTAGCTGCCTAGCACAGTGGCTGTGTTAAATAAGTTAAAATTTAATTACATATACATTCTATTTAATTCACTTGCTAATGGCAAGTTGAGTCAACATTTTTGTGATAATTCAAATATCTGTATTTCTACAATCTTATTTTGTTATTTCAATTTTACTTTCTAGTCCTAGGCACCTTTTTTTTTTTTTTTTGCTTTGTGCACTTCTGTTGGAATGATTGAATTTCCTTTATTCTCCTATTTCCCTTTCTATATTATATCTATCTGCCCTTTTCAGATGTATCTTTTGATTGTATCTTTAAAAATTTAACAGACATGTTTGACTTAATATTGCCTAAGTTTATCGCTGCTTATCTCAAACAATACATAAGATTCTGAACGTATCTTTCTCATTTTATATTTTCTTGTTTAGCATTTTAATACCAACTTTTTTTACACTTCAGATTAACATTATTGTATTTTAATATATTTTTATTTACCTATTTATTTCTTGATTCACACTTTTAATCATCTCATTTAATTCAAGTTAATTCATTAATCCTTTAGTAGTAATTTTAATAAGAATAATGTAATAATAAGCTCCTTTTTGGAGGGACAGAGATGGAGCAACGTGTTCTGAAAAATTGAAAAATGCTAGCTCTATTTTTTAATTCTTTTTGATTTCAAAAAACTTTTATGATTTTGTTTACTTTCTTATAATTTTGCTTATGCTTTCAAGAAAATGTGAAATTTTCTCCACGTTTGTATGCATGTGTGTGTGTTTTGTGAAACAGTTTTCTTTACTCCTCTGTCCTTGAAGTGCATGTGCAGAGTCTAGAAAGTATGATCATTGCGTATGCCAATTCACGGTGGGAATTTTAGTCAATTAAATTAAAACTTTGAAGAGCATCTTAAATAAATTGGCCAAATTAAGAAATTAGTAACCCAGAAAGAATTTTATATCTCAGATGACAGGACATAAGCATTACTGGAAAAGAGGATTTGTAGATGTATTACATGTAAATGTTTTTCTGGATACTTGTTTAGCATCCCAAAAGAATATATGGTGATCAGTATATTTTTCTGAGGAAATCATTCCCTTTCCCCTTCCCTGTAATCACATAATGAGCTCAAAGAGAAATGGAGGGCTTGGACAGCTTCCTTCCTATGCATACTTTTGCTTTACTCTGGGAATCTGTTTTGAAGCAATGAGTACAACAGTAATGACTATCATAGGCATCTGTAGGATATTGATTGAGTGTATAATATTTATATTATATATATACTCCTGCCTGTACATGAGTACATATTTATTGCTGTATTTCCAAAATGTATATATATATTATCTAGCTCATTAGATATTGTACTCAATAGGTATTAAATTAATTAATGAGTTAATTATTGCATAATAACATTAAAAGGCAGAGAATAAAGCACATGTTGTCAGAGCATTTGTCCTTTTTTGAGTGAGTACTGAAAAATACTAACGGGAAGAAATGGTGTTTTCTAAGGGTGAGCACCATCGCTCTCCTTTCCATTTCCTAGAAATGTTTTAATAATACCTCATAAATAGTCTCTGAAGAAGCCTTTTTTTATTTTCTATAACCTAAGATAAGTTGAGATAATTTCTTCAAGCAATCTTGATTTCTGAGATATGGGTAAGGATCTCAAATTCAAATCATTCCATTGACTAGCATTTACAAAGAGGAAAGAGAAGAATCATTATCTTTCACACTTACAGAAGTATAC
This sequence comes from Pan troglodytes, assembly GCF_028858775.2. Lineage (NCBI taxonomy): Eukaryota > Metazoa > Chordata > Mammalia > Primates > Hominidae > Pan > Pan troglodytes. Next base: position 87,160,363 of record NC_072412.2, on the reverse strand, counting down.
AGTAAACAATTGCTGTACTAATACAAGAAATATTTATTTAATAATCCAAAGTTTTTACTTACATTAACTCTTAAAAATCAAATGCTGGTGTTGTTCAATAGCTAGTATCAGGGTATGTTATCAAGTGGGGAAATATCAAGGAAACAAGAGAAGCAAATGGGCAGGCAAGAAACTGAAGAAGAACATAAACGTAAGTGTATCAAATAGTGAAGTTGCTATGTCAAATATATTAAGGATTGGAGGCAAGGAGGAGGCAAAATACTGTAGGTGTTTGAAAGATTTTCTTACTGGGGTTGATGAAATAAATGTGCCTTCACTTCTCTGTGTCTTTAGTTTCAAGTAAATTCTTATCTAATATCTTTTGATTTTAATTTTAAATTTTTGTGGGTACATAATAGGTATAGATATTTATGGAATGTATGAGATATTTGGGTACAGGTATGCAATACATAATAATCACATCATGGAAAATTGGATATTCATCCCCTCAAGCATTTATTTTTTGTGTTACAAACAATTCAATTGGACTATTTTATTTATTTTTAAATGTATTTTAACTGATTGTTGACTACAGTGGCCCGTTGTGCTATCAAATATTAGGTTTTTTCCTTTCTTTCTATTTTTTGTACCCATTAACCATCCCCACCTCCCACCCACACCCCCATTACCCTTGCCAGTCTCTGGTAACCATCCTTCTATTATATATTTCCATTAGTTTAATTGTTGCTATTTTTTGATGTCACAAACAAGTGAAAACATACAATGTTTTTCTTTCTGTGTCTGACTTATTTCAATGTCCTCCCCTTCCATCTATGTTGTTGCAAATGATAGAATCACTTTCTTTTCTTCTGGCTGAATAGTACTCTATTGTGTATCAGTACTACATTTTCTTTATCCATTCATCTGTTGATGGACACTTAGTTTGCTTCCAAATCTTGGCTATTGTGAGCAGTGCCGCAGCAAATATAGGAGTGCAGGTATCCTAGAAATGTTTTAAGATTACCTTTGATATACTGATTTCTTTTCTTTTGGGAACATACCCAGTAATGAGATTGCTGGATCATATAGTAGTTCTATTTTTAGTAACCTCCAAACTGTCTTACATAGTGGTTATACTAATTTACATTCCCACTAACAGTGTACAAGCATTCACTTTAATCCACATCCTTGCCAGCATTTGTTATTGCCTCACTTTTGGGTTAAAGCCATTTTAAACGGGGTGAGATGATATCTCATTTTAGTTTTAATTTGCATTTCTCTGATCGTCAATAATATTAAGCACCTTTTCATACGCCTGCTTTTTTTTTCCATTTGTATGTCTTATTTTGAGAAAGGTTTATTCAAATATTTTGCCCATTTTTAAATCAGATTATTAAATTTTTCCCTATAGAGTGTTTGCCCTCCTTACATATTCTGGTTATTAATCATTTCAGATGGGTAGTTCACAAATATTTTCTCCCATTCTATGGGTTGTCTCTTCACTTTGTTGATTATTCCCTTTGCCATGCAGAAGCTTCTTAACTTGATATAATGCCATTTGTCAATTTACCCATTTTTGCTTCGGTTGCCTGTGCTTTTGGGGTATCACTCAAGAACGTTTTGCCAAGGCAATGTCCTGGAGAGTCTCCTCAATGTTTTCTTGTAGTAGTTTCATAGTTTGAGGTCTTAGATTTAAGTCTTTATGTATTTTGATTTGATTGTTGTATATTGTAAGATACAGGGTACAGAAGAAATGGTCTAATTTCATTCTTCTGCATATGGGTATCGGTTTCCCAGCACCATTTATTAAAGAGACTGTCTTTTTCCCAATGTATGTTCTTGGCACTTTGTCAAAATTGAGTTCACTGTACGTGTGTGATTTTGTTCCTGAGTTCTCTGCTCTGTTCCACTGATCTATGTGTCTGTTTTTATGCCAATACCATGCTGATTTGGTTATTGTAGCTCTGTAGTATATTTTGAAGTCAGGTAATGGATTTCCTCCAGTTTTGTTGCTCATGATAGCTGTGGCTATTCTGGGCCTTTTATGGTTCCATATAAATGTTGGGATTTTTTTTTCTATTTCTGTGAAAAAATGTGATTGTTATTTTGATAGGAATTGCACTGAATCTGTAGATTACTTTGGGTAGTAGGAACATTTTAACAATATTGATTCTTCCAATCCATTAACATGGACTATCTTTCAATTTTTGGGGTGTTCTTCAATTTTTTTTCATTAGTGTTTATAGTTTTCACTGCACAGGTCTTTTGATTGTTTGGTTAAGTTTATTCCTAGGTATTTAATTTTATGTTTGGCTATTGCAAATAGGATTACATATTAAAATTTCTATTTCAAATGGTTCACTATTGGGATATATAAATGTTACTGATTTTTGTATGTTGGTCTTGAATCCTGCAACTTTACTAAATTTGTATATCAGTCCTAATAGTTTTTCTGGTGGAGTCTTTAGGTTTCAACATATATCAGATCATACCATCTGCAAACAATGATAATGTTATTTCTTCCTTTCCAATTCACATGACCTTTATTTCCTTCTCTTGTCTGCTCTAGCTAGGGCTTCCGGTACTTTGTTGAATAACAGTAGTGAAAGTGGGCATCCTTGTCATGTTCCAGATCTAAGAGGAAAGGCTTTTAGTTTTTCACCATTCAGAATGATACTAACTATGGGTCTGTCATATATGGCTATGGCTTTTATTATGTTGAAATATGCTCCTTCTATGCCCAGTTTTTTGGGAGATTTTATCATGCAGCGAGGTTGAATTTTATTAAATGCTTTTTCAGCATCAATTGAAATGATCCTATAGTGTTTGTTTTTTCTTCTGTTGATATGATGTATCATATTGACTGATTTGCATGTGTTGAACCACTCTTGCATTTCTGGGTTAAATCTCACTTCATCATGATGAATGATCTTTTAATGCATTGTTGAATTTGGTTTGCTAGTATCTTGTGGAGGATTTCTGCATTAACATTCATCAGAGATATTTATCTGTAATTTTATTTTTTTGATGTGTCTTTGGTTTTGGTATCAAGGTAATACTGGCTTTGTAGAGTGAGTTTGGAAGTATTTCTTTCTTCTCTACTTTTTGGAACAGTTTGAGTAGGATTTTTATTCTTTTTAAATGTTTGGTAGAGTTTAGCAGTGAAGACATAAGGTCCTGGGTTTTTCTTTACTGGGATAGTTTTTATTATGGGATCTTGTTACCTGTTATTGGTGTGTTCAGGTTCCGGATTTCTTCATGGTTCATTCTTGGTAGGTTGTAGGTGTCTAGAAATGTATCCATTTCTTCTTCATTTTCCAATTTATTGGCATATAGTTGTTTATAGTAGCCATTAATGATCCTTTGAATTTCTGCTGTAACAGCTGTAATGTCTACTTTTTCATCTTTGATTTTATTTATTTGGGTCACTCTCTTCCTCTCTTATTTAGTATGCCTAAAGGTTTATGAATTTTCTTAATTTAATTATAGAAAGTTTTATTGCAATAGTTTTTTTAACTGTATACTATTATGTAGAAATCGTAAACATTTATATAATAAACATGCTTTGTAGAAACTGTAAAAGTTGTTATAGGCCGGGCGCGGTGGCTCACGCCTGTAATCCCAGCACTTTGGGAGGCCAAGGCGGGTGAATCACGAGGTCAGGAGATCGAGACCATGCTGGCCAACACGGTGAAACCCCGTCTCTACTAAAAATATAAAAAAATTAGCCAGGTGTGGTGGTGGGTGTCTGTAGTCCCAGCTACTTGGGAGGCTGAGGCAGGAAAATGGCGTGAACCCGGGAGGTGGAGATTGCAGTGAGCCGAGATTGCACCACTGTACTCCAGCCTGGGCAACAGAGTGAGACTCTGTCTTTAAAAAAAAAAAAAAAAAAAAAAAAAAACTGGGTACTGTGCTCACCCGATTTTTTATTCTTGCTGGCAATGCTTTTCTTTGTACAGATAGTTGTTAAAATGCAGTATTCCAGTGGGTGCTGGGGGGAGGAACACAAAGAATATAAGCTTTTATTCTACCATTTTGCTCCACACTTTTTCTATATTTTAAATTGACCATTTAATAACAAAATAAAAAGTAGTCAGTCAATTAATCAGCAATTCAGAGGAAAACAATAGTGTAAAGTGAGATTTTCTATTTTTTTTTCAGTTAAAAGAAGTTAGTCCTACGAACTCTATAGGACAAAATGCAAAACACATTTAGTTTTTAAATTAATTCTCTGAATTGGCAAACTGTCTATGTATTTATAGTGTTTCTCGAAGCAGGAAGTTTCATAACATGTAGAAAACTAAGCTGTTGGGTTGTTTTAAATAAGTAGCTATGCTGGACATTTTAATAGTGCTTTGGTAATTTTTTTTCTTTTTCTATAGGATACTCCTGAGCTCACTGAATAAGCCTGAAGCCAAATAATTTTCTTCCAAGTAATATAAAACAAATTATAAACACATAAAAGATAGTATAAAAGGAGCCATAGTACATCTTTTTTTCCAATTTCTTGTTGCATTTGAAAATATATCAAAACTCATTTTGATAAATAGTTAACAATTTTATTCAATTATATCAGATGTGATGAGCAGTATTTTAGAAGGAAAATAGGTGAAAATGTACTATATACATTCAGCCAAATACAAAGAGACAAAATGTAGTTATTATTTAATTCTGAATCCTAATAATATGAAAAATCCACTTATTTAGAAATATTTGTATCATTATATAATGTAAAGACTTCACAAATAAAAATGGTTCAGCCTATATGAGAATGTTTTGCATCTTCGGTTTAAATTCTATGTCAAATGAACACTTCTTTACCATACTAGTGGTTGTTCACCATCAAACATAAACATAAAATTACTTAGAGGGACTACTCTTTACACTAAGTAGAATATAAAGCAAGAAAGAGAACTGTTTCTCACCAAACATTTTACGGATGTTTGGAAAGGTAAAGTGTTTATAGAGAACTATATAAAGCAGTGCAACCTTACATTTTTCATAGGCTGGTCACTCAAAACACAATACAGGTAAAAAATACAATTATCTGACTCCCTGTGCACTATTTTTGTGCATTTTCTCTTAGCAATTTCATCACTTTAAGCTTGTAGCCACAAAGCAAACCATTTGCTTGTATAATTTCTCTCTTGTTTTGATACAAAATAACACCATTTCAAGTTTATGGGGATCCAGGGATTAGGAACATAATGCAACAGTCTCATTTAACCAATATAACATTTCAGAATTCTGTCCTCAAATCCCCTGCATATTTATCATAAAAGAATACATACAGAGCCTATTTTTTATATGAAAGTACATTCTGCCTATAAAGAAATTTCTATTTTACTGAAGCATTCTAAATAGTTTAACTGTGTGTGTGTGTGCGCGTGTGTATCTGGATTTCTACTTTATTTAAAAATTAAGTTTGTTGTTTTCAAACTAAAATATAAAACACGACAATGTTACTCTTAATATACTAGATTGGTGAAGACTGTTTCTTCCAACCATGTTTTCTTTGATAAGTTTTGCATTGGTTAAATGAGGCTAACACTAAACAAGAATTAATTGCAATCATCTGCAGATTATCAGGTTTACGCAAATTAAAGATTAGAATCCTACAATGTCATTAAAATTCTTTTTTAAATCCATTCTTCTTTTTGTAAGTAGGGAGATTTGGAATCTGAATAATCCTCCCTCAACTGTCCTTTACTTTCCTTCTACATAGAATCAAATAGTAGGACACATCAACAAAATCATGGTAACCTGTGTTTCATCTCTCCTAGCATCTCCCAGAGGAACAGCCTGTGATCCCATGAAAACAAGTGTGGGCCATTCTTGTTTACGTAGCCTGCTGCTGCAAAACTGACAGACTTAAAATAAAAGGAAAACAATACCTGCAGTTGTTTGCTATAGTTTACACTTCTTCAAGCCCCTAGCCATATGATTCTCCCTAATCTGTTTGGATATTATTTATTCTGACACTGTTTGCACTCTACTTCGACCCACAGCATCGTTTTGCCCAACATCTTGAACACCAGCAACAAATACGTGACTCTGAAAAGGAGCTTCCTACAATTATATTTTAACATTCTTGTTGACAATCAAGGTCACTCCAACCTGCCCCTCTCTATACAAGTAAGAAATTTGGCCCGTCATATAATTGACCATAAGGCTGAAATGTCCTGAGACTATAGCTCCGCTAATATTTAAGCTCTGCTAATATTTCAAAATGAGTATAGAAAATGTGGACCATAATTATACGAGCGATTCATACACATTTTATACTCTAATACTGTAGAAGCTGATAGCAAAATGACCTATACATCAAAACAATTCCAAGGAACTGGTGTTTGTGTGATTATCTTGGAGGGCAGTGATTCTCCTAGAGTTATGTATAACTAGTAAAACAATTCTACTCTATATTTTTTTCATATAGTTTTGGATTACACAATATAGATCTTGTAAGAATTGGCAGTTTTGCTCTTTATAATTTTAAAACACTCTTCAAGTATTTAATTTTGGGCAGTATTTACCTGAACTTTAGAAAAAGAGTTTGGTATAAGAGCCAGATAGAAAATAAATTTAAATATAGAAAAATGGCTTCCCAGCTTATAAAAATGCTCTGTATTCAATCAAACAGTATTGGGAAAACAAAAAATGAAAATGAAACAAAATAAAACAACAAAACAACACATAATAAATTATGAAACAGTAAAAGATAGATACCATTTTCCAGTCATTCTCCAATGGACTGTTTTTTAAAATATCAATTTTAATTTCATTAGACATTGACATCACGAATATCCAGTGACTTCACAATCAGGGCTAACATCTTTTGAGTTTTCTGGAACAGGGCAATATGGAAATCTTGGCATGCATTCTTTCATTTCATCACGTAACAACCTTCATTGGGCACCAACATTATCATGAACTTTACAGTTTGGAAAACCAGGACTTTGAAAGATTACATGACTTGTGCAAAGTCAAACTGAGAGTAACTAATTAAATCTGTTTCCAATTACAGATTTATTTATTCTCAGAGCCTACATCTTCACTTCCCTCACATAAGATCGCTGGAACCATGCATATTTCACTACATATATTTACTGTGTTAGATCCTTGATATTACTATTCCACCAATGGTAAAACAAAAATTACTATAATTGTTTACTGCCTACAGATTTGTTTGCAACAATTTAGTCATACTAAATTATGAATGCCATATCGTGGTCCTATATGGATTGCAAAATACTGATACAGTGGAGCCGAATAAGAAAAATCAGACAAAGAAATCTAAAACTGCTTGTTTATAAAATCAGATATAATGTTATAATAAAAGCACAGTGTAGAGTTGCTTTAAAATGAGGCATACATGTTGCTACTTATTTTATAATTGTAAATTATAAAACACCTAATCTTTGCAAAACATATTTTTTCATTTTATATTCCTAATTATTTCCTTAATAAAAATGGTTTAATATACCATATATGATGGGAGGTTAATAGTTCACCCAATCGAGACTCTGGGCGAGGAGCCAAGATGGCTGAATAGGAACAGCTCCGGTCTACAGCTCCCAGCGTGAGTGACGCAGAATACAGGTGATTTCTGCATTTCCAACTGAGCTTTGAAGAGAGTAGTGGTTCTCCCAGCACGCAGCTTGAGATCTGAGAACGGGCAGATTGCCTCCTCAAGTGGGTCCCTGACCCCTGAGTAGCCTAACTGGGAGGCACCCCCTAGTAGGGGCGGACTGACACTTCACATGGCTGGATACTCCTCTGAGACAAAACTTCCAGAGGAACATCAGGCAGCAGCATCTGCGGTTCACCAATATCCACTGTTCTGCAGCCACTGCTGCTGATACCCAGGCAAACAGGGTCTGGAATGGAGCTCTAGCAAACTCCAACAGACCTGCAGCTGAGGGTCCTGTCTGTTAGAAGGAAAACTAACAAACAGAAAGGACATCCACACCAAAAACCCATCTGTACGTCACCATCATCAAAGACCAAAGGTAGATAAAACCACAAAGATGGGAAAAAAACAGAGCAGAAAAACTGGAAACTCTAAAAAGCAGAGTGCCTCTCCTCCTCCAAAGGAACGCAGCTCCTCACCAGCAATGGAACAAAGCTAGACAGAGAATGACTTTGACGAGTTGAGAGAAGAAGGCTTCAGACGATCAAACTACTCCAAGCTACAGGAGGAAATTCGAACCAATGACAAAGAAGTTAAAAGCTTTGAAAAAAAAATTAGATGAATGGATAACTAGAAAAACCAATGCAGAGAAGTCCTTAAAGGACCTGAAGGAGCTGAAAACCAAGGCATGAGAGTGACATGATTAATGCAGAAGCCTCAGTAGCCAATGCGATCAACTGGAAGAAAGGGTATCAGTGATGGAAGACGAAATGAATGAAATGAAGAAGAGAAGTTTAGCGAAAAAAGAATAAAAAGAAACGGACAAAGCCTCCAAGAAATATGGGACTATGTAAAAAGACCAAATCTACATCTGATTGGTGTACCTGAAAGTGACGGGGAGAATGGAACCAAGTTGGAAAACACTCTGCAGGATATTATCCAGGAGAACTTCCCCAATCTAGCAAGGCAGGCCACATTCAAATTCAGGAAATACAGAGAATGCCACAAAGATACTCCTCAAGAAGAGCAACTCCAAGACACATAATTTTCAGATTCACCAAAGTTGAAATGAAGGAAAAAATGTTAAGGGCAGCCAGAGAGAAAGGCCAGGTTACCCACAAAGGGAAGCCCATCAGACTAACAGCTGATCTCTCAGCAGAAACTCTACAAGTCAGAAGAGAGTGGGGACCAATATTCAACATTCTTAAAGAAGAGAATTTTCAACCCAGAATCCCATATCCAGCCAAACTAAGCTTCATAAGTGAAGGAGAAATAAAATACTTTACAGACAAGCAAATGCTGAGAGATTTTGTCACCATCAGGCCTGCCCTAAAAGAGCTCCTGAAGGAAGCACTAAACATGGAAAGAAACAACCAGTACCAGCCACTACAAAATCATGCCAAATTGTAAAGACCATCGAGGCTAGGAAGAAACTGCACCAACTAACGAGCAAAATAACCAGCTAACATCATAATGACAGGATCAAATTCACACATAACAATATTAACCTTAAATGTAAATGGGCTAAATGCTCCAATTAAAAGACACAGACTGGCAAATTGGATAAAGAGTCAAGACCCATCAGTGTGCTGTATTCAGGAAACCCATCTCACGTGCAGAGACACACATAGGCTCAAAATAAAGGGATGGAGGAAGATCTACCAAGCAAATGGAAAACAAAAAAAGGCAGAGGTTGCAATCCTAGTCTCTGATAAAACAGACTTTAACCCAACAAAGATCAAAAGAGACAAATAAGGCCATTACATAATGGTAAAGGGATCAATTCAACAAGAAGAGCTAACTGTCCTAAATATATATGCACCCAATACGGAGCACCCAGATTCATAAAGCAAGTCCTTAGTGACCTACAAAGAGACTTAGACTCCCACACAATAATAATGGGAGACTTTAACACCCCACTGTCAACATTAGACAGATCAATGAGACAGAAAGTTAACAAGGATACCCAGGAATTGAACTCAGCTCTGCAGCAAGCAGACCTAATAGACATCTACAGAACTCTCCACCCCACATCAACAGAATATACATTCTTTTCAACACCACACCACACATAATCCAAAATTGACCACATAGTTGGAAGTAAAGCGCTCCTCAGCAAATGTAAAAGAACAGAAATTGTAACAAACTATCTCTCAGACCACAGTGCAATCAAACTAGAACTTAGGATTAAGAAACTCCCTCAAAACCCCTCAACTACATGGAAACTGAACAACCTGCCCCTGAATGACTACTGGGTAAATAAGGAAATGAAGGCAGAAATAAAGATGTTCTTTGAAACCAATGAGAACAAAGACATAACATACCAGAATCTCTGGGACACATTCACAGCAGTGGTAGAGGGAAATTTATAGCACTAAATGCCCACAAGAGAAAGCAGGAAAGATCTAAAAATTGACACCCTAACATCACAATTAAAAGAACTAGAAAAGCAAGAGCAAACACATTCAAAACCTACCGGAAGGCAAGAAATAACTAAGATCAGAGCAGAACTGAAGGAAATAGAGACACAAAAAACCCTTCAAAAAATTAATGAATCCAGGAGCTGGTTTTTTGAAAAGATCAACAAAATTGATAGACCGCTAGCAAGACTAATAAAGAAGAAAAGAGAGAAGAATCAAATACACGCAATACAAAATGATAAAGGGGATATCACCACCGATCCCACAGAAATACAAATTACCATCAGAGAATACCATAAACACCTCACGCAAATAAACTAGAAAATCTAGAAGAAATGGATAAATTCCTCGACACATACATCCTCCCAAGACTAAACCAGGAAGAAGTTGAATCTCTGAATAGACCAATAACAGGCTCTGAAATTGAGGCAATAATCAATAGCTTACCAACCAAAAAAAGTCCAGGACTGGATGGATTCACAGCCGATTTCTACCAGAGGTACAAAGAGGAGCTGGTACCATTCCTTCTGAAACTATTCCAAACAATAGAAAAGAAGGAATCCTCCCTAACTCATTTTATGAGGCCAGCATCATCCTGATTCCAAAGCCTGGCAGAGACACAACAAAAAAAGAGAATTTTAGACCAATATCCTTGATGTACATTGATGCAAAAATCCTCAATAAAATACTGGCAAACTGAATCCAGCAGCACATCAAAAAGCTTATCCACCACGATCAAGTGGGCTTCATCCCTGGGATGCAAGGCTGGTTCAACATACGCAAATCAATAAATGTAATCCAGCATATAAACAGAACCAAAGACAAAAACCACATGATTATCTCAACGGATGCACAAGAGGCCTTTGACAAAATTCAACAACACTTCATGCTAAAAACTCTCAATCAATTTGGTATTGATGGGACATATCTCAAAATAATAAGAGCCATCTATGACAAACTCACAGCCAATATCATACTGAATGGGCAAAAACTGGAAGCATTCCCTTTGAAAACTGGCACAAGACAGGGATGCCCTCTCTCACCACTCCTATTCAACATAGTGTTGGAAGTTCTGGCCAGGGCAATCAGCCAGGAGAAGGAAATAAAGGGCATTCAATTAGGAAAAAAGGAAGTCATATTGTCCCTGTTTGCAGATGACATGATTGTATATCTAGAAAACCCCATCATCTCAGCCTAAAATCTCCTCAAGCTGATAAGCAACTTCAGCAAAGTCTCAGGATACAAAATCAATGTACAAAAATCACAAGCATTCTTATGCACCAACAACAGACAAACAGAGAGCCAAATCATGAGTGAACTCCCATTCACAATTGCTTCAAAGAGAATAAAATAACTAGGAATCCAACTTACAAGGGATATGAAGGACCTCTTCAAGGAGAACTACAAACCACTGCTCAATGAAATAAAAGAGGATACAAACAAATGGAAGAACATTCCATGCTCATGGGTAGGAAGAATGAATATCGTGAAAATGGCCATACTGCCCAAGGTAATTTATAGATTCAATGCAATCCTCATCAAGCTAACAATGACTTTCTTCACAGAATTGGAAAAAAATACTTTTAAGTTCTTATGGAACCAAAAAAGAGCCCATGTCGCCAAGTCAATCCTAAGCCAAAAGAACAAAGCTGGAGGCATCACGCTACCTGACTTCAAACTATACTACAAGGCTACAGTAACCAAAACAGCATGGTACTGGTACCAAAACAGAGATATAGACCAATGGAAGAGAACAGAGCCACATATCTACAACTATCTGATCTTTGACAAACCTGAGAAAAACAAGCAATGGGGAAAGGATTCCCTATTTAATAAATGGTGCTGGGAAAACTGGCTAGCCATATGTAGAAAGCTGAAACTGGATCTCTTCCTTACACCTTATACAAAAATTAATTCAAGATGGATTAAAGACTTAAATGTTAGACCTAAAACCATAAAAACCCTAGAAGAAAACCTAGGCAATACCGGGCAAGGACTTCACGTCTAAAACACCAAAAGCAATGGCAACAAAAGACAAAATTGACAAATGGGATCTAATTAAACTAAAGAGCTTCTGCACAGCAAAAGAAACTACCATCAGAGTGAACAGGCAACCTACAGAATGGGAGAAAATTTTCGCAACCTACTCATCTGACAAAGGGCTAATATCCAGAATCTACAATGAACTCAAACTAATTTACAAGAAAAAACAAACAACCCCATCAACAAGTAGGCAAAGGATATGAACAGACACTTCTCAAAATAGGACATTTATGCAGCCAAAAAACACATGAAAAAATGCTCATCATCACTGGCCATCAGAGAAATGCAAATCAAAACCACAATGAGATACCATCTCACACCAGTTAGAATGGCGATTATTAAAAAGTCAGGAAACAACAGGTGCTGGAGAGGATGTGGAGAAATAGGAACAGTTTTACACTGTTGCTGGGACTGTAAACTAGTTCAACCCTTTGGAAGTCAGTGTGGCGATTCCTCAGGGATCTAGAACTAGAAATACCATTTGACCCAGCCATCCCATTACTGGGTATATACCCAAAGGATTATAAATCATGCTGCTATAAAGGCGCATGCACATGTATGTTTATTGCGGCACTATTCACAATAGCAAAGACTTGGAACCAACCTAAATGTCCAACAACGATAGACTGGATTAAGAAAATATGACACATATACACCATGGAATACTATGCAGCCATAAAAAATGATGAGTTCATGTCCTTTGTAGGGACATGGATGAAACTGGAAACCATCATTCTCAGCAAACTATCGCAAGGACAAAAAACCAAACACTGCATGTTCTCACTCATTGGTGGAAATTGAGATCACATGGACACAGGAAGGGGAACATCACACACTGGGGACTGTTGTGGGGTGGGGGGAGGGGGGAGTGATAGCATTAGGAGATATACCTAATGCTAAATGACCAGTTAATGGGTGCAGCACACCAACATGGCACATGTATACATATGTAACAAACCTGCACGTTGTGCACATGTACCCTAAAACTTAAAGTATAATAATAATAAAATTTTTAAAAAAAGTTTACCCAATCTTCAGTGAAAATAAGCAAGGCTGTAAGAAGTCCAGGGTTCTATAAAAACTAATAACGTCTATTCTAATGAGAATCTAATAGCAGGCCTTGGGCCTTTCAATCTGTCAACAGTCAAGAGCAATAGAGGGTATTTTGGAGTCATTTTTATTTGCTTCTTCCATTTCTTTTTAGGATTGACAACACACAGGGAAATGGTTAGAACCATAGGCTCTTGATTAGACCTTGGTGATATTCCTGCTCTGATATTTACAAATAGCATAGCCTGAGGCATGTTACCCAATATTAGTAAATCACAGTGTTATAATTTGTCATGTTGTCATACATGCTTTTCAGTATACTGTCATACAGCTCACATTGGGTTATGGGAATAAAATAATTTCACCATTAAAGTTACTGGTAAGCACCCCACATATATTAGCTTTTTAAAATTATTTTTCTAATCACTCTGCATTGGGAGGAATGCTACATTTATTGTGTATATGTCTAAATATATACATGCATGTTGGTAAATATTTATTATGCACTTACTTTGCCAGCAGTGAAAGTTAACTGTGTATATCAGATATTCCTAATATTGCTGACATATGTGGTTGCATTTTATTTCTATAAAACCTTGAGATGACTGGAATATTTGAACAAGGGATGGAAGAAGAAAATATAGTGCTTTACTCTAATAGGGAAATGTACACTGATAAATAGAGAGCTTCCTTTTCTGCTGAAAAGCCTAGTAATAGCAAGACCCTTGGCTGTTCAACAGTTTTGTTTGAGTAGATTGCAATATCCTGGTTTGAGACCAAAGGGAATCTGGAAAGTCTAATTTATCCTCAAATTACATTTATTAGTCTGGCCTAGTTTTAAATAGTCCTCTGCACTCTGCAGGTATTTTATGTAATTTTTTAGATTTAATGCAGGTTTTAAATTTTGGTTTATCAATTAGTATTTTGTTTCTTTTAGATGTGAAACTGTAAAATGGAATCCTCTGCACTTGTCATGGGAGTCGCTTTATCTTTTTCAAGAGCTTTCTGATTTCCTTGAAAATAAACCAAACTCATATTTTTTTTCTCTTCAACTGAAGCAAGTAGAAATTTAAAACTAGATTCACATTCCAAAGTGTTCGCCGACAATAGTACTTCTTACAGTTTAACATGTGACTTAGTGTTACATAAATTATTCATTAAGATGAAACATTCTGACCTAGCAACCTTTACTGCAGTTATGAGGATTGCGTTGAAAACCTGCTTCGAATACAAATCACAATAACTACAAATCAATGTGTCCTGCTAAAGCTGTGGATAAGTCTACATAGCAAAATTCTCTGCAACCAAAAGCATTGAAATGACACAAATTTGAGACATCGTCTAAGGCAGCCCCTGGCATGAATGCCTAACTACAAGATATTCATTCTGAAAGCCTAATTTCTTTTCCTCTCAAAGTTCATGATTTTCTTTTTGCCCTTTCCAAGATTTTCCATTATTTTTTTCTTTGACTATACCCTCCAATACCTTGCCATTTCCTATATTTTAATTTCCTGCCTTCCTTCACGAGTCATTAACACTCAGTCACCCACCCTGTCAACAAAAACAGAAACAATACAAATCAGAAAACAAAGAAACCTTCTCAGGAAATCTTTTCAGATCAACTTATAATAAGACATTTTCATGGTAAAATATTTAGCAAAACAGCAGCATTGCCTCGGTTGCATATAGTCAGCCACGTTTGTGTCAAAGATGAGTTCTCATGTACAGTGATTGCGCTACCTATTAGTTAAAGGTCAAATTCTTCAAGTCAGAATATTTTCAAACTAGTGTCTTTTCAAATCATCATTTTTAGCAAAGTGTTCTATACCTAAGACTGTTCCAAATTGAGTGCTTTTCTGAATATCGAGGAGTTTCTTAACATTTTCTTATTTCTAGTGGTGTTTATTATATCAATAAAAAATCTTCAAACCTGTGTTATAAGGGAAAAAAAATTAGAAAATTGATTTTGACTATGGCCATGAAGACTTACAGAGAGTTTGAGGTTATATATATATATATATATATATATATATATGTATACATGATGGATATGGTGGTTCAATATACAGTTCTCTTACTAGCTAGGACTCTAGTCCTAAATATTTTATGTTGGTGTCTCTTCTTGTAAATCAGATTGTTCCTTACCTTAGTCTTTAATCTTTAATTAATAACAAAACGAGTCATTAGACTTATAGTTATACTTACGTAGGATATGAGCTCTGTAACTGTTTGCATTTCCTTTCACCCATATCAAAACACTTCCTCTCTACCAACAGAACAAGTTTCAGTGTGTACTGTAGAGACTAGCAGGAAAAAAAATTAAGAGCAAGAAAATCTTTTCCTGTCTACTATGGCATGGAAACAAAAGGAGTTAGCCATAAAGGTACCTGAATACGTACTTCCATCCCTAAAATCAGTCTCTTTCATCAGCTGTCTCTTCTTCCACTAGTTAATTTCAGGTCCTTATCTGCCTGATGTCAGGCTTTATATCAAGTGAGGTGATGGGTATCTCCCTGCTATGGAAACAGAAAGCCCTTCCTGGGCTGTTACAATAATTTTCTTAATGCAAATCGTGACTTTCCTATAGCAAAGCTAGCCAACCAGTGAGTTCACCAACACTACCATATAGTTTTTAAGGGAAAAATGAACATGGAATAAAGATTTTAGAACGTTTAATTTTCATTCACTTAACAAATACATGTTAAGTTGGCAGTATGATGGCAGGTACTAGGGATACAGTGTTAATCCAGGCTGATTCTGACTAGCCCTCATGTAGGTTGAATTTAACATTAGATACATACCAAATACATGTATAGAATAGTTATGTCGATCTGTAGAAGAAACTTTTAACAATATATCAAAGAAGGACTACATCATCCCCAGTGTAAGCACTGTGTGTGACTCAGAGTGGAGTGACAAGTACAAAATTCTAAGGCTTGGTGGTCTAATAGAGAAAAGCCAAGTATAATACAGCTGAAAAATAATAAATTGGGGAGTGGCATGAATGATTTGAAGTTAAGAAGTTGTATATTAATGTAAAGAGTTTATATTTTAACTGCGCTGTAATATATGGTCATTTAAGTGTTTTACACGGAGCATGACCTTATCAAATATATGTTTTTAGGAAATTACTCTTGCTGCCATGTAGAATATAATTTGTAGATGAATAAAAGTAGAAGCATGGAGACCAGACAGAAGGAAATAGCAGTTATTAAATTAAATAATTAATATGTCCTGGCTTAGATGGATAGCTGGGAGAACAGAAAAATGAGGACAGATACTAGACATATTTTGGAGGCAGAAACATGAAGTTGGTGATGCATTGATCCTGAGGGATGAGAGAAAAGGAAAAATTGAAACTGACTCCCCCTCATATTTTTGCTTGAAAGGTGATGATGGGTCCATTATCTAATATGGGAAAGTGTGAGAAGAACTATGGGTGGTACAATAAAAACTTTAATTTGAGATTTATTAGGATTGAGATAAGGATTATAAGATAGGAGATATTGGAGTTGTATTTGGGATTTCTCAAGCCATCCCTGTTCAAATTTCTATGCTCTGAAATGTTTCCAGCAACCCCCACAATGTCCTTTCACTCCATCCCTTGCTTGGTATATGCCAAATGACTCTTCAAATCCATGCTCAGATGTTGTCCTTGTCAGAAAGCCTTCCTGATTTCAGTGTAGGCATCCAGTCAATGCTCTCCATTCATTCTCTCGTTTACTTGCCTTTTTTCCTCCAGAATCATAATTTGATAAGGGGAGAAACTGCACTTCCATCTTTTTCTTTTTCCCAGACACTAGTCCAGCTATCCAATAAACCTTTGTTTTGCTTTTTTTTTTTTTTTTTTTTTTTGAGACAGAGTTTCGCTCTTGTCACCCAGGCTGGTGTGCAATGGTGTGAACTTAGATCGCTGCACCCTCCACCTCCCAGGTTTTAGCGATCCTCTGGCTCAGCCTCCCAAGTAGCTGAGATTACAGGCGCCCACCACCAGGTCTGGCTAATTTTTTTTTGGTATTTTTAGTAGAGATGTGGTTTCACCATGTTGGCTAGGACGGTCTCAAACTCCTGACCTAAGGTGATCCGCCCGCCTCGGCCTCCCCAAGTGCTGAGATTACAGGTGTGAGTCACCACACCCAGCCTGTTTTGCATTCTTATACTACAAACAACTGAGCGGTGTGGAGGAGGCACTCTCGTCAGAGCTTGAATCCACAGACTGAGTGAAATAGGACAATCCACCACTAAAGAATCTACAAAGATTATGATCCTTTACCTAGACAAAACCATGAATTGTGTTAAGTGCAGCTGTGTTGATGTCTGTGTATTTTTACATCTCTGGAGGCAGGAAGAATCAGTAGATATTTTGGTTATTTTGGCCTTTCTAATTTCAAGGCCAAATAACACCGTGGTACAAAGAACGGATGTATAGATACATATCTGAAACCTTGACAGACAATGTGTTTTGGGGAAAAAATTGATATGATTCAGGCCTATAAATGTTATGACTTCAATACACCAGAAACAAGCGATAAAATTCTACATACCAACATGAGAAGACAATCACTGATCACTTAGAAGCATCTATCTAGGGCCCTCCTATATCCACATCTATCTGGACTAAACAGTAAGGTTTCAGAAGGGGTTATTCAGAGAAAATGTTCACTCTGCACATTTGCAAAGGATTTACTAAACTTAAAAATAGAGGGATTATGTTGTAAGTGAAGAAGGGGAAACATTTTATTCCATCAGATTTCTACTAAGTAGGAAAATACATTCCATGTTTAATCTGTTAAATCATATTTTTATTTTGTTTCGTTTTGTTATTTTAAATATGTTCTTCCATTTCCATTAATAACGTTATTCACTATGAAGGACATTTTAAAAACTAAGCTCAAAAGCAATAGTTTGCTTTCTGCTTGTGCTATCACATTAATTAGGTTAGGTAAGGATGACTTAATTGATTTAGTTCAATTGATGTGAGAAGGAAATAGTCCTAGGAGTTGAATATGTCTGCCAATACAAAATAAGATAAGAAGTGATGGATTCATCTTTGAAGCCTTTATGTAATTAGAATGTACAACCTAAAAATAAAGTTAATCCTAAGTAGGAGGTATTACAACCAACTTATTTCTTTTTTCCTTCTTCTTTTTTTTTTTTTTTTCTGAGGCAGAGTCTCACTCTGTTGCCCAGGCTGGAGTGCAGTGGCACAGTCTCGGTTCACTGCAACCTCTGCTTCCTGGGTTCAAGCAGTTCTCCTGCCTCAGCCTTCTGAGTAGCTGGGATTACAGGTGTGCACCACCACGCCTGGCTAATTTTTGTATTTTTAGTAGACACAGGGTTTCACCATGTTGATCAGGCTGGTCTTGAACCCCTGACCTTGTGATCCTCCCACCTCAGCCTCCCGAAGTGCTGGGATTACAGGCGTGAGCCACCACGCCCAGCTTTCTTCTTTTTAGTATTTTAAAACAGCATGTATGTCTTCCAGAGCTTTGAGATTTTGTTCTTATTCCTTTCTCTTTTACCTCATATTTGCTCATAACTTGGTTGTGTCCTTTTTAGTATCTACAAAAGGTCGAGAAATTCAAAGTATGAATTTCCTTTTTAATTTTATTTTAATCAGTTTCATCTTGAAAAACAATGTGTTACTTTAGGTTCACTATGTATACAAGACAACGTTTCCGCTACAGCACAACATTATTGAGTCCTGATAGCTTGACCTAAGGCTTAGTAAAGTATAGGGGGAAGAAATGAAAGGATGAGAAAAATGGTAAAAATATGTTTGCTAGCCTTGTTAAACACTTGGTAGAATATTTTTGAATACTTTCTTAGTATTCAAAACTAGCAAAAATGTATACTTTAATACTTTTTTGACATTATATGTATATTATCAAAGTTATGCACATGTATCTTTGAGATGTCAATCATCCAGTATTTATCAAATACAAACTATCACACAGAAGTGATAATTATCACTAATGTTAATCCCTAATGCTTATTTTTTGAAAAATATCCTAATCTGTTTTTATGTACATTCTAATCATGAAAAGTCTTCAATGATGAGTTTATTACAATTTATTATTGCTAATATTGGCAGCAGCCTTTTACTCCTGGCGGTCTTTAATTCTAATATCAATATATATTTTCTTCAGGAAAACAATTATAGTTAATCATCTATTATGCAGTGTGTGTGTGTGTGTATATATATATGTGTGTGTCTGTGTTTAGTTAATGCCTTAAAATTAAATTTAGTGTACTCTAGTCACTTCTATTATTAGAAATTGAAAACGTTACTTTTTGGTTTAATGCCAATTCTGTTTATAATAGCTAATCTATGTCAGAATTACATTTTGAAATAATAAGATTAAGCATAAACTTAAAGTCACAACAAGAAAACATACCAAATTCAATTTATCACCTTCTTGAAACCTTATGTGTGTGTGTAGGTCTACGTGTATGGGTATTTGGTTATACTATGACATAAATAAAAACATGACTGTTTACTTGGTAATAAACTCTTGTTTATTTAATTATTTTTTCTCCTTACCCTTTACTTATTTTCTTCCTTTCTTCATTTTTGGACAAGCTTCTCACATTAGATAGCATAACTTGTTGGTTTGCATTTAGGAATTAAAAAAAAAATACTTCACCAACTCTAATTTGAAATACATTCAAATATAATTAATAATTTTTATAACTTATTTTTCTTGACACTCTTGTGTCATTCAACACAGTTGTCCTCTTTATCTCTTAGTTTCATATTATCTCTCATTGATTTTCATAATCATACTCAAATTATTGTCAACATTTTTTATGGATTCGTGTTCACCCTAAAAAGTTGATATTTTTAAACTACAGTCTGCTGCATTCTGTTTTTTGTAACTCTTCTCAGTTACATAGTAACCCAGAAGATTCTATCCCAGCTCAATACTTCCACTATACACTGATAGTATACATATATAATTCCACCATGGTCTGTCTATAGACTTCCAAATTCATAACTTTGGCATTACACTGCACAGTCACTTGGATATCCACAAGCACCACAAGGTGAGGTCCCACCTGTAAATCATTATCTTCAAAATAAAACTACCTTCCACCCCAATATTTCAATCCTGGTTTTTGTCCTCTGAGTAAAGACAAACCCTCTGCCCAGGCCCCAGTCACAAATCCATAATTATCACAGCCCTGTCTCATCCCCCATGATAAAATGAACTCAAACTCATCTTCCCTCTTTTACATGGTCTTTGTCATTGATCATTCAACTTTCATTATTAGTCTATATTATTACTGTTCCGAGCTCTTTGCTTCCAGGTTTGAAAACTTCCCGTTGACTCTCCCATTGCTGTCAAAGGGACCATTGGGAATTCAAAATATGATTATGTCACTTTAGCACTTAAAACTCTTTCACTGGTTCTTCTCAGCCTTCAAGAAAAGCAAAAATCTAAATGCGAATCATAGTTAACAGGACCCATGGTGATCTTGCCTCTGCATTTAATAATGCCTCAGCTAAATTTCCTCCACTTTTCAATTAAAAAATATGCCCTCTCACTGTAGCATATTGCCAGAATGCTATTCTCTAAATACATCAAGTTTCTCCATTTTAATTTTTTTTTACATGAATGCCTTATTCACTTGACAGAAAGCTTCTTTCACAGACTCTCACCCTATGCCTCTTATGTACTAAGACAAATACATGAAGATTTTTTTTCAGTTTCAACTCTTCTGTTTAGTAATTATTCAAGTATTTATTCATTCAGTTCATTAATTAGGTCTGAATTCCTACTAGGTGCCCAGTACTGTGCAGTGTCCTGCATTTTAGCAGTAAACTACAGAGATGGCCTCAGCTCTTGTTTTAGCCTTTCTCCAAATCTGTTGGTAAACACTTTCTCTGCTGCAATACTATTTATTCCACCCCTCCATTATAACCATTTTTAATATAATGCAATCTTTTGTTTGATTTTTCATGATATCCATTATACCATAAGCCTCTCAATGGGAGGGACTTTTTTTTATTCATTTTTTAAACCAATCCATATCTTATCATGATGGTTAATATACAATAGGCACTTTCCAATATTTATAAAATAATTGAATAGCAACGAGTAATTTCTAATTGACTTAATGGTATGCAAACCAGCATTGATTTTTTAAAAATTTCTAAACAGATAATGGAAAAATATCTATATAGTCAGTTAAGGTAGAGACAGAAAAATTCTGTAAATTCTTTTATCCTCAGCTGGGATGTCCTTCTAGATTGCTCTATATGACCAAAGCGTGCTCTTTAATGTCTAGTTTAAAATAATCATATCTCAGGGAGTCCATGCATGATGCAGTAGTCATTATTCATTTCACTTTCTTCCAAATTCAGAGGAAGGTTTTCAGATAACCACTCATTTAGCAATTAATATATGCTGCTTTGTGATACTTAAAAGTACTGTTATCAATTAATGGCATTTCTTCCTCAAAAATACAGAATCAGACATCTGCCAACTCTTAAGTTCTGCACATTCAGTTCTTAAAAATAAAAAATAATTCATTGACCATTATTTTTCTGCCATGTTAAGGGTAAGGTCTGATTCCTCCATTTTTCCTTTTATGTAAACTATTATCTCATGAAAGAATTCACCCACAGCCTCGCCTCTCTCTCTCTACTTGCTCAGTAGTGTTATCTCTTCTACCTCACCGAGTCCAAAAGTTCAGGGCTCCTAACTCAAACTCTCAGAGCACTAACTATGACTGTGGGATATTCTTTGCTTGTTGTCAACAAATCACATGGAGTAAATAGAGAAAATTCTAAACATCAGTACATTAGTCAGCGTTCTCTAGAGGGACAGAACTAATAGTATAGATGCGTATATAAAGGAGAGTTTATTAAAGAGTATTGACATAGGTGATCACAAGGTGAGGTCCCACAATAGGCCATCTGCAAGCTGATGAGCTAGAGAGCCAGTCTGAGTCCCGGAAACCTCAAAAAATAGGGAAGCAGACAGTGCAGCCTTCAATATGTGGCCAAAAGTCCAAAAGTAACAAAGCAGAAGAACTCAGAGTCCGATGTTCAAGGGCAGGGAGCATCCAGCACAGGAGATAGATGTAGGGTGGAAGACTAAGCCAGTCTAATCCTTCCACATTCCTCTGCCTGCTTTTATACTAGCCATACTGGCAGCTGATAAGTTGGTGCCCACCCAGATTGAGAGTGGGTCCGCCTCTACAAGTCCACTGACTCAAATGTTAATCTCCTTTAGCAACACCCTCACAGACACACCCAGGAACAATGCTTTACACTCTTCAATCCAATCAAGTTGACGCTCAATATTAACCATCACAATCAGTATATATAATTGAGCTTTCTATTATGTTTCTTCTTCATTGCACCTTTTTACTCTGTCTTTTATTTTGTCTCTTCCTCTATTTATGTTCCATTCAAATATAAAGCAGGATGCAAACACACACATGCATATCAGCACATACCACCTTTTTACATCTGAATTTTCACACAATTCCTTTCTTGAAGTTTTATTTCCCCTTCTACTGGTAGATAATTTTTTTTTTTTTTGTATGCTGTTTCCTTGTTTTACTTCTGGTATTCTTGACTGGGACATACATGTGAAAATGCAATGAAAAATTCAGATTCTAATTAATTTTTGTTTTGAAATATGTTTCAGGGTGTACTGGTTTTCATCATAATTACTGAGAATCTCACAAAATTAATAAAAAATTGTAAAGTATGTAAAGATCATACACTATGCAAATGCACATTTAATTTGGTATTATCTTTCCATTTTAAATAAAACAGTACATAGAGAAGACAGGGAGAAATAACATGTCACATGAACAGTTTAAAGCTGGCTGCAAATCTATTGCTTCTTGTCCCATTGAGCAGTGGAGGCGATGTCCACTCCTCTTGAATTTTGGCTGGCCTGTGACTGTCACTAATAGAATACAGTTAAAATGACACTATGCTCATTATTGGCCTAGCCTTTAAGAGAAATGGCCTTTTTTGCTTTTTTCCTCTTGGAGTTCTGAGTTATTATGTGAATCTCGCTACCTTGCTGGAAAGAGTGTTTACAAGAGACCTGAGATGTCTTGAAGAGAAAGAAAGATTCAGCTGAACCCAGCTTTGTAAATGCCCCTTTGAACAAAGCAGGTAGACAATAGAAGCCTTCTTGGACACTGCACACCAGCTTAGCTACCATTGAATAAGCTGAGATAATTCCCTTACCAAAGCTGTATGGAATAAAACTGCCCAGTAAAACTCTGCCTAAATTTCTGACCCACAAATTTATGAAAATAATAAGATTGTTGTTTTAAAGCACTGTGCTTTGGAACAGTCAATTATGCAGCAATAGGTAAAGGAAATGATAGTCATCATATTTTAGATAATAGTATATTGACATATTCTAGTTGTTGCATATTTTTACATTTATTTAAATTTGTCTTAGTGTAAAATTGTTTCCTTTAATGCCATTTATGATATAAAATGTAACTTTCTCAAAAATACATTGGGCATTAAAAATTTCTTTCAAAAAATTTTCAGACTTTAAGACTCTATTTAGTATGTGCTTAATTTACTTATAGCAATAGCAATGCTAAGGTCTACAGTGACAGTCAAAAATTTTTTATTAATGCATCATATAAAGGTTTTCTTTAAAAGCTCATTTAATCTGCTATAGTCTAAATAAGTTCACTATATGACTCATTCTTCTTCTGAATTTTGATATTTCATATTCAAATTGAGTTTAGGTATTTTCTTGAATCAATATTGTTATGACATGCCAAATAAAGAGGAAAATAGAAAATGGTAGTATGAGTCCTAGGTTGAATTTGTTATATGAAATAAGTTATTAAACAATGGGAAAATGCATTGAGTAGCCTGTATTTTGAAAATAAAACAGCTGCATGAACAATTTTATGAAAAAAGAAAAATAGAGTAACAAAGAAAAACACGCCAAAGGCAAAACCTACTTTAATCCAAACATAAAATCTGTAGCTTTATGAAGCAGTTTTGCAAGAAATCCCATGTCTTAGCCTTTATATTTTAGTAAAATATATGGTTTTTGTCTCAATTGTTGCAGAGCAAAGCCAGTGTAATATCCTTAATCTGCCACTTTGTCTAGTTACCATAAGAGAAAACAGATATATTTACAAATATTCATTATAGCTTATATATTTTTACTTTTTTCTGAGCTCCATATTGTGCATGTAATAGTGAAATGGTGAAGTATTTCTTATTTAAAATGATAGTCTCATTCTCTCCTCTAGACACACACACACACACACACACACAAACACACACACTCACAAATTCAAAGACATTTGTAGAGTTAAGAAATATTTTCTTAAAAAAAGAAGAAAGGACAAAAAAGAAATGAATGCATTTCCACATCTTTAAAGAGCACACGTTTTTTAAAATGCTGCATATACGGCACACAAAAGGCATAAACAACATCATTAGGAGCCAGTCATACCAGCAATAGGTGCTAGGTATTTATTTTGTCTGAAGGAGTGATTTTCTGAGGTTTTTAGGAGGGTAATTAATAATGTTTCTATGCTTTATTTCTGTTATTATAATTATTACTTAACTCATTACGATATGACAAAGCAACAGTTATTTTCAATGCTTATGAAAAGTTTGTTTAGATTCTCTGGGACACAGTATGAAAACCAGAATACAACTTTAATAACAGATCTATGTGTGTACTGGTTTTTTGTTTTTGTTTTTGTTTTTGTTTTTGAGACAGAGTCTTGCTCTGTCGCCCAGGCTAGAGTGCAATGGTGCAATCTCGGCTCACTTCAACCTCCACCTCCTGGGTTTTCAAGCGATTCTCCTGCTTCAGTCTCCTGAGTAGTTGAGATTACTGGTGCCGGCCACCACACCCTGCTAATTTTTGTATTTTTAGTAGAGAAGGGGTTTCACCATGTTGGTGAGGCTGGTCTTGAACTCCTGACCTCAGGTGATCCACCTGCCTCGACCTCCCAAAGTGATGGGATTACAGGTGTGAACCACCGCGCCCGACTTTCTTTACCTTTTTTAAAGCACGTCACTTTTCTAGCCTCATTATTTCTATAATGAAATTATATTTTGCTGGCAGTCTTTCTGATTAAACACTATTTCTTCCTTTATT
Organism: Pan troglodytes; assembly: GCF_028858775.2. Classification (NCBI taxonomy): domain Eukaryota; kingdom Metazoa; phylum Chordata; class Mammalia; order Primates; family Hominidae; genus Pan; species Pan troglodytes. The sequence goes on along the minus strand of NC_072412.2, from coordinate 87,135,119 downwards.
AATCAGAATATTTTGATAGAATTTAACATTTTCTTGATAAGCTTTAATCATTGGTAGAAATTACATGTGCACTGATTTTTGCGGTCCTCAGATGGTCTCAAAATACTATATTGTCAGTTGAAAAGTCATGTAGTATGTATCTTTTTGTTCCTCTTCATGTTGTAATGTGTTGGTTACTATTAATGTCCTCTCTTCTTTCTCTCATTGTTTTTATAAGCAATTATTTTGAATAATAAAATCAAGAATAATTACAAATGTATAATGCTTTTTACATTTTACAAAGTGTTTTCTGGAACACTAAAAATATTCCTAAAGATAAACTGAAATTTTAAAGAGATCATTAGTCTTTTGACCTAACTTAATCAAGCCACATTTAGAGTACAAAGAACATTATTGGGAAGAGACACATGAAAATTTATAAGAACTCCCTCTGAATTTAGTAATTTACAGTGACACATAAGATCTCACTTGAGGAAGGCACAAGATTGAACAAGTACCAGGTACTGAATAACAAGCCATTGAACAAACCAGCAGGAAAGAACAAATGGATACTTCATTCCTCAGCTGTTGAACAAATATTTATTAACTTCCAATATTATGCATATGCCACAAAGTGATGTTCCATGCCTTGCAGCCCTGGGAGACTTATTAAATTTGGATAAGACATTAATCCTGCTCTCATGGAATTCATTGCTATTTCAAACAAATGAGAGTAAATGTGATAAAAGTTATACTGTGGGTGTGTAAAGTATATACGATGGGCAAAGAAGGGAGCCTCTGAACCTGACTAGGGCAGTTTTTTAAAACCTTCAGAAAGGAAGTAGTATTTTAATCTGTGTTAGGAGATTGGTAGGGTTTAATTATTTTAGTAATAACCAAAAAACAAGCAACAGAGAAAGGAAAATGCAAGTCGGTAACTGTGAGAACTTGAAGAATAAGACGGGACCTAAAGTTCAAGATCTTCATGTACAGATAATGCATAGCATTGATTTGAAAAGTGCATAATTGGAGGGAGAAACACCATTTAAACATCTGCAATTTTGGCAGTGTGCTGCAGTTCCAGAGTTTATGCGCCGACTCATAAACTCAACTCTCTAATCTATCAGGCAGCTAAGTCCCAGTAACAGAGAAGAAAGCATCAGGTTATAATTAGCTAATGATCCTAGCTATCAAAATCATCATAGTAACTTTTAATGTCTAGACTACATGCTAACTAACAACTGTCTTATTAAACATTCCCTTTACTCATAAAGAAAGATAATGAGCTCATTCATTAAACAGGCATTCTCAGTTCTCTTTACATTTTTTTAAACCTCTCTCTCTTTACATTCTGAACAATCTTTTAAAAAAGAAGACAAATCGTGTAACTCCTCTGCTAAAAACACCCTCATCACTCCCTATAGTATTCAGAGTAAAAACTAAAGTTCTTACAATGGCCCACAAGGCCCTACACTACCTCTTTTCCATTTTACACATTTCTCCTTGGTGCCCTTTCTTGCCATTCTCAGCCGTTCACTCTTCAGCTACACAAGCCTGTGAAATATTCTTGCCTTGAGACATTTGTCTGTGATGCTCTCTTTACCTGAGAAACGCCTAAAACAGCACTTTGATCTTGGCTTTAGATTCTGGCATATTTTGTCCCCTTTGTGCTATTCAATTATCTATCACTAACATTGTTCTAATTACTAGTAAGGCATTGAGAATGTGTATTAGATAAGGGTGCATTACACTACTCCTTTTCCCACCTGTTGTCCTGCTGGGCTCTCATCTATTTACTATCAGCCTGTGCCATGCAGGCTACTACAGAATATGGATGTGCCTGAGTGAGCTCAAGATAGTTTGTATATTTGATTGGGGCCAGGTGAGGGAGGATGAGTGCGTATGTTAGATTCCTTGGATTACAATGAGTAAAAATTCATCCAGGCATTTATGTTAATATGACAATTAGGAAGTACAATAGGAAAGTACATGATTGAGATTTTGACATGTTTGTTGTGATTTGAGCTTGTGATCTAAAATGTATATCATTACTGTAACAACACAGGATTCTTGATAAAGTAGATTTCAGGGGAACCTGGAGAAAAGGCTTAAGGTAAGCATTCATGGAAAATACGGGGAACACAGAAAAGCTGGGCCTCATGAAGACCAGAAGTAACTAGAAAGCTTTCACAGCTCTAGGAACTCATTTTACTCACCCTTCTCCATCACTCCACCTCATATTGAGAAAATATTCCCTTAAACACTAATTCACATTCTGCTAGGTCTTTTGGTTTTCTTACTGCTGCTACTGCTAACTAGATTTTCTGTATCTGCACAAACTTGGCTTCTGATTTTTCAGAGATTCTCCTATTGATAATTTCTGAAGCTCACATGGATTCCTTAGCCCGCTGTTTTCCTGTCTGCCAGCCCATCCTCTCAACACAACTGGGGATGACTTGTTAATGCTAACATTTAAATTATCCAACAGAGAATCTCATTGGTTCCCTTAATCCCTATAGCTTGCTTTAAAACATCCGGCACCTGACAATTGAGAATTCATGAACGTACCTCATTTTGACCAGGTGTTCTCCATCACTGGCACAACTTAATTTGGAGCAGAGCAATAGAGAGGGATCCCCAGCGCTGGTGCTGGAACCAGCATCATCAGCATCTCTTGAGGATTTGGTAGAAATGGAAATCTTAAGTCCTACTCCAGACCTGTGAGATCAGAAACTCTTGAGGTGAGGCCCAACAACCTCTGTTTAACATGCCCTCACTTGTTAAAACTCACTACTTTTTTTTTAACCTTCTTCTAATTAAGTTTCTTATTAATTAACTAATTAGAAGGAATTTAAGAAAGAACTGCACAGTGGTCTGTTTAATATAGAATAGCTCTCAGTTTCCTATTGGATATTAGTGTAATTAACCAATATAAAATATATCAAATAGAGGATTCACTTTCAAAATAAGATAAAATATACTGAAATGTTGATTTCAAGATTCCTAGGGGAATCCCAGTTGAAAGTGTAGAAGAGCTGGTTTGTTTAATTTATTTCTAACCTATCACCTTTCAAATATAATATATACAGGCACACATACATATGCGCATATATGATGTTAAAGCACCCTTACATTAATAAATACAGTTCAAATTCAACATGGATGGATAATCCGAGCTATGCGGCAGTAGGCAGCTCTAAATATTTAGAGCCAGATAGGTAGAGGAATAAAGGAAAGGTCAAGGGACATTTCAGATATAATGAAGGTCCCAAATCAGTAGGCTTGAGTTAATCAAAAGAGAGATGGTTCTGCCTGGGACTGGCTTCATCAGGTGAAAGTGCTTAAAAGAGGGCCTGGGCTCCAGGTGAGCTCAGAAAAATCTTGCTGATTTGATGATATAAGCAGTTATATTGGAAAAGCCCAAGAGGCCAGGAACTGTGGGAAGCCTCTGGGAACTGCCAATGGCCTCTAGGACCTGCAGGCAGTTCCTTGCCAACATCTAACAAATGCTGGGGCCCTTGTCATACACCTACAAGAAATGAAGTCTGCCAATCACTTAAAAAGCTTGAAAGAGGGTTCATCCTGCCTCCAGATGAGAATGCAGTCCAGCCAATGCCTTGATTATAGCCTTCTGAGACCTTCAGCAAAGGATCGTGGTAGACAGTGCCTGGATCTGACCCACAGACAATGTGAGATAGTAAATGTGTGTTGTCTTTTGATGTAGGTTTTATTTTTAAAATTTATTACGCAGTAATAAAAAAAAAACTGAAGCATCAGTTCCTCACTGCATATAAACATATACCTCCATTTTAAAGTGTAGACTATGTATATGTATTTCAAAATAGAAATAAAATGTTGATGTTGTCTAAAGCTTTCTTTTTTTCTTTTTCTCTTTGTCCTTCGCTCCCTTCTGTTCTTTCTCTTGCATTGATGGGGTCAGGGACACCTTACAAAATAACTCTGGTGGTATTTTAAAAGCCTGTTCAGACACAAGTTGACAGAAGAAACCAATAAAAAAAAAAATCTCAGACTTGTGGAAACCTGTTTCCTTAAGCCTTCATAATACTTAGAAGCCCTTAGGCCAAAACAAATACTTTCTATTGCCACATAGAGACCTTTATGAAAGGTGAATACACAGCAATCAGCCTGGAATTCACACCTAATCAGTTCTGTATTAGAGGAATAAAAATAATCCCACAGTAAAGAAAAATGGGTGTAAAGGCAGAGAGTGGAAAGAAGAGTATATACATTCATTTTATACATTATGATCCTTATTTCATTCTAAGGTCTAAGGGAATAAAAATGGAGAAACTACCTTTTAAGATATCAATATTTTATATTTGTTTTATCCTTTAAGATCCTCTCACTTCAAAATAATCTTTGGAGAACAACTTCTTAAACTTGGCTCCTTTACCCTTCTAATGAGGCAGTAAGTCTCCCTGCAATTATTTTTAAGGGTTTTACTGCTAATTAGGAAAGGAAATTGACAGCCCATAAAAAAATGCATGAATAAAGTAATAAAAGTTCCAGAATCTTAAAGATGCCTTGTAAGTCCCTTCTCCTATTCTATAGTTACTCTATGTGGTCTTTTAAAGATTGTTGTCTTCTACTCACCTCCTAGGCATTCATCTAGGTCTATGCCATGTATTATTCTTTCTCACTTACATTGATCAGTTCTTCCCTCTTCTTAACTTAATTCTGTCACCCTGCCAGAATCCTACTGTGTAAATGTATGTTGGACTCCAGATCTGAACAAGGTAAAAATTGCACTTCCATCTCTTCTCTAGCTCCTGGGGACATAAATCAGGATCATCACTTTTCTTTACATATTATGTGATAAAGAGAAACTTTGTCTGGCTTGGAGATGTAGAGTGGTAAGTCTTGGTCCAGTTAAAACAGCCTCTAACTTATATGTTGGTTATCCTTAGAATTACATTTTCTTCCAGAGTTTTCAAAATTTAAGGCCTGCAGCTGCCAAATTATTTCCACTTCTACATTCAATAGGAAAAACCCATTCAACATGTCTAAAGTTTAACTCTTTATTTATTTATTATTATTATTCTTAGTTATGTATACCAGTAACCCAGTAACTCAGTTGCCCAAGCCAGAAACCTCATATTCATCCTGGAGGTCCTGCAAATCTCTAACTCCTCTGTCTTCCCTTATTTATAACCATAGTCAATCCATCCCTGGCCCTATTCAGCCACCTCTTAAATAACTCCCAACTTTACCCTCCTCTTTCAGTCTCTACTCTCGTCCCTTTCTGAGTTCAACTTTGGCAAAATCCTATTTGACACCTTTCCCTAAAAGAATCCACAGTAATATACAGACAAAGGGCAGAATCAAGTCTTATCAATAGGAACAATTTTGTGAAGCAGTTTTTATAATGTAAATGTCAAGTATTTTATCTAAGGTACGTAAGGCTGGAGCCATAGTATTTCAATGTACACATCATTAAAACAAAATAATATGAATATTAGTTAAAATAAGTCAGAATTGTAATGTTTAAGAACAAAAATAATACAGAAGCTAATATTTATTGAGCAATAGCTGTACACAACTTAAATGCATTATCTTATATAATTATTCCACTAATCATACAGCACCTTATTAAAGGCATTATAGTTGTGGTATAAAGCATGGACTTTGGAATCAGACTAAGGTTGAGTCCCAGCTTTGCTATTTAAAACCTAGCTAATCATAAACAATATTTTAATTATTTGGTTTCTCAAATTTCTTAAGTATAAAATGGGGATGATTATAATTGTACATACTTGAAATGGAGATTTTAAGATGTAGCATACCCTCAGATATTTTTGTTACCTTTATTATATGGTTCTTGAAGAAGACTCATATTTAAGTAAAATGCCCAAACTTAAATGGTTGGTAAAGTAGTATAAACTGGAATAAAATATAAGTGTGCTTTGCTCTAGAATACTTCATTGTAATCCCACTGTTTTACTGCCTCTCTACTGACATAGAAATTTGCAGGTACAATTATCAAACTATTTTTCCCTTTGCAGTAAAATATATTTTTTGGATTCTTGATGTTTTGTCAAATCTTATTTTGTTATTTTAAAATTTAAGACATATTTGAGACTCTTAAGCATTACATTAACATTTTATAAAACTAAAATAAAATTTTGACCGACATTTCCTTTTATTGTTCCCACTTGGGGAAAAAAAAGTGAAAATAGTATTTATTTAGCACTTATGTCTGTTAATCCAGTCTAAAAATTAATTATTTATTGAAAAATTATTTTCAGTTAGGATATTTTTAGACACTTTCATTTTATTGTTAAAGAAATGGTCACCCCAGGATCTCTATGCTATAATGTATAGTTCTTTTCACTTTTGATAAAATATTGTGCATCTGTGACTAAAGGATAACATTTAGAGTTTAATAAGACTATTTTATAATATTTTAAGTCACAAATACATAAATAGCATCTGGAATTTTCATTTTCTTTGATCATTTTATTTTAAATGTTTTTATTAATTCCTATTTTGGGGGGTATTCATCACCTCAAGCATTTATCCTTTTATTATAGACAATCCAATTATATTATGTTAGTTATTATAAACTGTACAATTAAACTATTTTTGACTATAGTTACCTTGTTGTGCTAGAAACTGCTAGGTCTTATTCATTCTTTCTAAATATTTTTTGTACCCATTAACCATCCCCCAATTCCCCCCCCTCCTCCCCACTACCCTTGCCAGCCTCTGGTAACCATTCTTCTACACTCTATCTCCATGAGGTAAATTGTTTTAATTTTTAGCTCCCACAGATAAGTGAGAACATATGGTACTAATGTTTCTGTGCCTGGCTTATTTCACTCAATATAATGATCTCCAGTTCCATCCATGTTGTTGCAAATGACTGGATCTCATTCTTTTTTATGGCTGAATAATACTCCATTGTGTATATGTACCATATTTTCTTTTTCTTTTCATCTGTGGATAGACATAGGTTGCTTCCAAGTGTTGGCTATAGTGAATGGTGCTGCAATAAACACGGGAGCACAGATATCTTATATGTGGTTGGTGGGAGTGTAAATTAGGGCAACTGCTATGCAGAACAGTTTGGAGGTTCCTCAAAAAATCAAAAATAGAGCTACTGTGTGATCCAGCACTCCCACTCCTGGGTATTTACTGAAAAAAAAGGAAAGCAGTATTAATTCCTATTATTTGAAGCCATAATTAAAGATAATTAGGAATTATGCTGCTGTTTCTGAAACATTTTCATGTTTGTATGAAATATATAAGCTAACTATCTAGTCCAAGGGCATGGATGAAAATGTAAATGACACATGGTATAGTCATGAGGCAGATTTACTTGGGAATCTTACAGGCAGGAGATCGGAGGAACGTATGTAGTTACTTACATTCTCATCATCTCACAGTGCTATGCACGAGACTCAGGCATGTGGCAGTACTCCAACAGAGACACTCTCAATTTCCTGCCACTTTGCCTTTTGTACATTTCCAGGGAAGTTGGTAGAGGACAAGTGAGAACCCAAAACATCTTGTAAGAAAGGACTCTTTCATTACTAGGGAGTGGCTCTTTATGTTTCCATGTTCTTTGTTCAGAGTTGTATTTTCAGAAATTAACATCTATATTTTCAGTTTTTTATCTAGAAAAATAATTTACATGCATAGTTTAATAAAAAACATAAAAGATATAATTAATTGATAAATTTTCTTAGTTGAAAACAGCAAAATCCACAACAGCTGGTTTAAGCAACCTTGTAACACTATTAAAGGTAGTGTTATCAGTGAAACTGATACTCCTATCAGTTTCTCACTTTTGGGCAATATCCTCTTTTTCCAGATAGTTGTGATTCTCTGTTTTTGCCTGTATTTCTAGTTTTTGGTGCAGCAGTTTGGGCTTATTCTCTGAACAGATCTAGGGAGAATCGCTGATTTTCAGTTTTTTCAGTTTGTACAGTTTTCTATCTCCCTTAGAGATAGAAAACCAGGCTCCAAAAGCCATGAAGCCAGAAACATTACTTAATCACCCTGCAGGGAATAATGTGCAGAAACCTCTGGCCAAGGAAGGTAAGGAAAAAAATATTTGGAAGAACGACCCTTAGTGACTTAAAACCCAGACAAAGGAGTAACACACTTTATATCTACTCACTTTCTACTGACAGGTGCTTATCCTCATGTTACTTCAAGGAAAGCTGAGAGACGGATTCTCACTGGGAAGTGATGTACCATTACTATGAGAAAAGAGAATAGTGGATTTGGTGACTAGATAGTATTCTCCACCATAAACTTTATTTTTTTTCAAATATTCTTGATCTCAGTAGAACCTAAAATTTGTTAATCTTACGAATTGTTAATTTTGAAATTTTTATAGGTACACAGTAGGTGTATACATTTATGGGTTACATAAGATATTTTGTTACATGTGGGCAATTCATAATAGTCACATCACAGTAAATAGGTATCCATCCCCCCAAGCACTTAAAATTTACTCTTTGAGTTATTTTAAAGTATACAATGAAATTATTTTGTACTATAGTCATCCTGTAAGCTTTAAATTCTTTAAGCTGTTTTCCAGTTTGATAATTAACTTCATAGTTTTATATAATACATTTATATTTTTATCTATTTGGTTATCTAATTTAGATAATGTATAGTGCATTCTTACAATAATACAAATATATATCTCAGTACACTCTAGTCATGATCTAACCTTTCTCTAATACTTTTATATAATTATATTTAATTGAATAAACATCATTGTGACTATGTAAACCCTTTTATGCAGGGCTGATTATTCAAAACAGCTCTACAAAAGATACAGTTTCACATTGTATCTTGTTTTTGAAACTTGTTTATTTGGACAGCTGAGAGCTTTATTGTTACTTAAATGCAATTCTCATATTGTATTAAGTTTTCATGAATTCTTTCTCATATTGAAATAGTGCTTCTCTGAAAGTGTTTTCAGACTTCTCCTGTGATACACTAGCTGTGGTTGCCCAAGGGTACGTTTATTTTTCCTGGCATTTAAATGATATTTTCCCTGGCATTAAAATTATATATTCTAAGTTATTGTCCTCAACACTTTTTCATTATATCTTCACTATATTCCTTCATTTAGAATTGCTCCTGAAAAAATGTGACATTGATATAATTTTTGTTTCTTTGAAAGTTTTTGCATTTTTGTTGAGCTGATCTTTATCAATGTTCTTAAACTGCATTTAACTGGGATAAGGGATTTTGTGTCAGGCATTGATTTTTCCTCTGTAGCTATGGAATCTTACATGGCATCTTCTTCCAAGAGAAAGCTGTTTCATCTACATGAAAAATCTATTGTTTACTGTAACCACCTTCATCAATTATCCTAGGTATGTAATCTGGATAAATTGCTGCAGCTTCTGTAACAGCACTTTATATTTTTATGTTATGGAGATGGCTTCTTTTCTTAGTAGTCCTCCAGAAACAACCTCTGCTATCTTCAGACTTTTCTTCTGCAGCTTCCTCACCTATATCAGCCTTCATGAAATTAAAGAGAGTAAGTGCTTTTCTCTGGATTAGCCTTTGGCTTAGAGGAATGTTGCAACTGATTTGACCTTCCATCCAGACTATCCTAATGTTCTCCATATCAGCAATAATGTTATTTTGTTTTCTTATTCTCGTGTTCCCTGGGGTAGCACTTTTAATTTTCTTCAAGAACTTTTTCTTTGCATTCACAACCTGGCTTATTGTATGGCACAAGAGGCCTAGTTTTCAGCCTATCTTGGCTTTCAACATGCCTTCCTCACTGAGCTTAATCATTTTTCATTTTTGATTCAGTATGAGAGACTTGTGACTCCACTTGAACACTTAAAAGCCATTAGAAGTTTATCAATTGGCCTAATCTTAATATTGTGTGTCTTAGAGAATAGTGAGGCCTGAGGAAAGGAAGAGAAATGGGAGAAGGGCCAGTCGATGGAGTAGTCAGAGCAAACATATTTATTCATTAGGTTCGCTGTCTTATATTGGCACAGTTTGTGGCACCCTAAAACAATTACAGTAGTAATATCAAAGATTATTGATCACAGATCACTATAACAGATATTATAATAATAATTAAAAAGTTTGAAATAGTGCAAGAATTACCAATATGTGACAGACACAAAGTCAGCACATGCTATTGGAAAAAAATGGCACCAGGCTAAACTTGCTCAGCAGAGGGTTGTTGCAATCCTTCAATTTGTAAAATACACAGTATCCGCAAAGCACAATAAAGCAAACCGCTGTAAAACAAGGTATGCCTGTATTTCATTTATGTCACTTCTTACTGTTTTGTTTTATTTTCATAAAGTATTTCTCAATTTTACCTTAAATAATGTTTTTGAATTATTTTATTTTTATTTTTTAACGCCAAAAATATATTGTTTTTCTCTTATTGATCTTGCCCTTGTTTTTATTGGTTGCAGTATGTCTCAAATCCTAATTCATTAACTAGAGCTCCTTAAAAACAATGTTTTAATCCCTTTTTCTAGGGGAAATTTTGAAGATAACAATTACAGAAACACATTATAGTCTTTCTAACCCATCTGGTCTGAAGACCACACCTTATATTTACCATATTCTTCCTCTACCATCCTAAGTCCGCTCAGCCTCAGCTGGTTCCTTTGTGGGCATAGGTGATTTACTTGATGGAGTCACTCAGATCCTCATAGCTGAATGGTGTTATCCTCCTCACACCATTCCCATCTCAGGCCTTGCTACCAGTTGTCAATTTACCAACAAAATTGAAATGAAGAGCATAAGACACACTATATGGATCTTTCGGACACTATACATATTCCTTTATCCCATTGGGTCACAGAAAGCCTACCATATCTTAATAATCAGAATTCTCCCTGACTGGATAGTGACTTCTGTACTGACTGCTGATCTTTTGGGACAAGTAGCTTAAAATGAATGGGCAGGGAGCAGTCTTAATCTGAGGATTAGTGAAACCCTTGCAAAGCCACTTGTTAGAAGAATTTTCCTTCTAGGAACTAAAATTTCTAAACCTAGAGCACAAAAATTGCAAGTTTTTGAAAGTATGTATTCATTGGGTCACCAAGGGCAAATATCATAAGTTGGTTTTCACAGAAATAGACTCAGAGATTTGCATGCATGAAATGTACTGGAAAATGCTCTTGGCATCATTGACTCTGGGAAACTCAAGAATACAGAATTCAGCAGAAGGAGAATTAGATTGTGATACATTAACTGCTGAGACTTCTAAAGTTGTATGAAATAAAGATGCACTATAGTGGACTATGTCATGAGTTGCCTGTAGTTGGCCTGCAGAACCCAAGTCCTCAGTTTTCTATCTAATAGAGAATACTGGCAGCTAACAGCTCTCAGTTAATTCCTCTCCATGACCTCAGCCAAAGAGTCACCTCAAGAAAGTCACCCATCTCTTCCTAGGACATCCCCCAACTGAACACTGCTGAATAGGTTGGCGTAAAGTCCAACTCTAAGGATTAAGATCCAGAATCACCAGAGAATTAGCTCAGACCTTCGTTGAACCTGAATTTCAGTTCAACATTTTCTCTGCTCACCTCTGTTTCTTTCTCATCCTCAGGTATTGATCCTGAGAGCACTCTTCAATACATTCCATTTACGTCAATCTCCATGTCAGATTCAGCTTCCCAGGGCAACCCCTGTGCCATTAAGATCTACTTGTCACAATTATCCAAACATATTTCATTAAGCAAATAGATTTGGATGTGAAAGCAACCTGTAATAATAACGCTATTTTCTCCGAGGACTTTCATTTTTGGGGGGATGAGACTAATAGGCCACCACTCATTTTATCTATAGATACTAAAATCCCTGTTCTCAGTCTGCACATTGGATGGGGAAACAAGATCAATACTCTAGTTGTCTCGCATGCAGATTTCCAACCCATCCTCTTATTTATTTTTTTTTTTTGGTTCAATTCTTACCCCATACACTCTCCTGTTGTATTCCAGATTTCCTTGTCTCTCCTGGGGGAAAAATATGTTTCTGGAATGTAAGTCTCTGATATCCAATCAGATGCTCTGTTTCCTGACATTTTCTGTCTGGAAACTGAGGAATGGTAACACCTGTGCCTATGAATAAATTTTTATAAATAATTTTGACTGGCATCCTATCCTGAAGATGGTGCTTTTAAGTTCTTAGTCTCCGGGTAGCTCAACAGAGCTAAGTGGTTTTCTTTTTCACTTCTTGCCTCTCTGTGGCCTACAGTCTTTGACTGTCTATTCAGATAAAACTGTAATATAAATTCTACATAAAATAAACTATATAAATGCTATAAATTCTAACTTTAAAAGTCTATATAATGTCTGTATCTAGCAAGTAATCCATGGAGTAATATATGTATGTGGAAATGAGTTTGAATATAGGACGTAAATTTTTAACAAGGCTTTTGAAAATAGAGTAGAAATGAGTAGAAGCTGAGTGCAGCAAAACATGCTTTTATGGACAAGTGTTGCAATTATTAAGTATCACAATAAGGCATAACATATAATGAAAATTAAATAAATTAAATTCTAAACAATTTGATATCTTGGTGACTTTGCTTCTACTTAGTTATGTTCATTATCTAGATTTTTTAAAATTGACAATGACTCTTTTCACATATTTGGGATTCATCTTAAGTACATGATCCTAGGAAACTTCTATGCAGTTTTTTCGAAGACCAACTTATAGAAATTCTTTAGCCAGCATTCAAGTAATGAATGAGATTGCTTATATCTAGCCATAGGAACTTAGTTTCAGTTATACAAAGACTGTGTCTCATATAAAGTTTAAAGACCAAACTAGATGAGTATTAACTACTTTTGGTACTGCAATCTTGAGTTCTGCTCAGAAAATATGTTTATATTTTTATATTTACATAAAACAATAGTTCTCATTCTACATTTATATAATCCAAAAATTTCAGTTTATACTTACAGTTTTTCTAGCACAATTTTCTGAGATCCCCAAAAAATTTACTTTTAAAACCCCTTGGGTGTCAACTTACTTTTAAAATGTTCTGTATTTATATAATCATTACCTAAGAATTTATCTCTTAAGGAAATTCTGTGCGTGTATGTGTGTGTGTGTGTGTGTGTGTGTGTGTGTGTGTGTGTGTGTTGACCATGTTAAGTACCATTTAAATATGAGAGAAAATGATAGATATTAAATCTGATTTTCCTTAAAGATTTACACTGACTTATAAAGTACAGATATCACACCATTTAATAGGCAGCAAAATAATTGAACCAATTGCTGACATTATTTTTAGATTCAATGTTGGTTGGTCATATTGCAAACCATATCAATTATCAAAAAAAGAAAAAACAATAAATTTGCTCTTAAAAACTCATATGTTAGCTTTTCATACGTAATCTGGAGGAAGTACTCAATATGCTTTCATTAAACACAAAATATTTTATTCAAACATTTTCTGTGTTATTGAATGCCTTTATCACAAATTCTTCTCATACAGTATCTGTAGAGACTAAAAGAAATATAAACTATGACAATTCTCCCAAACATATAAGGTTGAATAATAATGCTGTTTTATTGAAGTTAAGTTTCAAGTATAAATATTCCAAAGAGTCAAAAGTTATAAAGTGGGAAACATGCTGAACGTCTTTCTTTTAATATTTTATTTTTCAGCTATGTCTGAATATGTTAGGCATTGAGAAAATTTTTCCCGACACTTGTTTTGAAGTATTCTTTTCTAACAATTTTCTCTAATATCCTCTTCCCATGAAGTCAGAGAGTCTAGTCAATATTTTATAGTTTCATGATCTGCTTTTCAAATGTAGGGTTTTGTTTTTAAAGAAAACTTAATCTAACCTTAATCCTTTTTCAATAGTAAAGTAGTACATGTTGACTCCTCATCCTATTTTTAGGGAAACTCAACTCTGCATCATTTGCTTTGTAGGGAATAACTAACAATGTTGAAAGTCAAATGAAAATCTACAAACTTTTATTGTTTATTATTCTTTTTTTTTTTAATTTTTGAGACTGGATCTTGCTCTGTCCCTCAGACTGGAGTGGAGTGACACAATCATGGCTCACTGCCCTTAACTTCCTAGGCTCAAGCTCTCCTTCCACTTCAGCCACTCAAATAGCTGGGACTACAGGTGTGCACCACCATACCCAGCTTTTTAAAATTATGTGTAGATACAGGCTGTCACTATGTTGACCAGGTTGGTCTCAAACTCCTGGCCTCAAACAATCCTTGGCCTCCCAAAGTGCTGGAATTACAAGTATGAGCCACCATGCCTGGCCCTGTTTATTATTCTTTATATGCATCTTAGTCCATTTTTGTGCCTCTGTAACAGAAGAAATGAGTCTGGCTAATTTATAAGGAAGAGAAATTTATATCTTACAGTTCTGAAGGCTGAGAAGTCCAAGGTCAAGGAGTCTGCATCTGGTGAGGACGTTTTTGCTAAGTTATCCTGCAGCAAAAGGCAAAAGGGCAAGGGAGCAGACAGGAAGAAGGTGAAGAGAATGGAGGGGAAGAGGGAACCAAACTCATTTTTTAAATGAAGGATCCACTGTTATAAGCCCACTCCTGTGATAACAGTATTAATCCAGTCATGAGAGGAGAGCCCTCATGACCTAATCATGTCTTAAAGCTTCTACCTTTCAACACTGTGGCACTGGGGATTAAATTTTCAGTACATGAACTTTAAGAGACACATTCAAGTCACAGCAATAAGTTAAATAATATAAAATTAGTTTGAAAATATCTATTCTTTAATATATTTTATTTATTTATTATAACAATAAAGTGGCAAAGATAGTCAAGCAATCATACTCATATGTAGATTTTACAAAAGACACTCTCACTTCTTTCCTCTCCCAATTATCAAAAGATCTGTGTGAATATATTTAAATTTATAATTATTCAACAAATACAAAATACACATATGTGAGATCTTCCACAATGAGATATCACATTGCTAGTAGAACAAAAAACTCTATATCCCACCCAACCTGTCAACATTTCAAGGCCAAACACATCCATTGAAATTATTTACCCTACCAAATTAAAATAATTGAAAAAACCTTAAGAATTACTAAAAAATAGATAAGTGTTTTAAAATGATGACTAGAAAATTTAATCACAGATTAATCAACTGCAGTATTATCAATAGAAAATTGTTCTTTATTTCAGATGTTCTAGTCTGAATATCAATTGGAATATTTTATTTTTCTTCATTTCTGTCCTCTGGGCAGAGGACATGAAGATCCTTAATCAACCCTGCACTAAAATAACTAACTCTAAGGCTATGTAATTTAGAAGGAGGAAGTAGAAATGTGGAGTCAGGATGGAATAGGCAAAAAAAAAAAAAAAAAAAAGAAAACAAAAAACCAGAAAAAAACAATGAGTCAAAATTGAAAAAGCAGAACAGAAATAGAGACACTCCACAAAGGGAGATGGAGTTGATAAAGACTTTATGGGAAAATGTAAAGAATTGACCTGCATTATTTCCTCGATGTTTTGTGTAGTTGATTACCTAAAATTTAGATGTTATTTCTGATAATAAATGTCCCTTACCAATATTACGAAGATTCAAAGTATAGCCAGTGAGTTAATTCTCTGACATGTCAATATTTAATATGTCCTTTCTCAAATTTGTACACACCAGTGATTTGTTTTCCAAGTGTTTTCTAATGGAATTTTAAGTTACCCAGAACATGCAAAAATCTCCACAACTTTAAAGTGCAGTGTCTAAACTTTTCATTATGTTGAATGTTTTATAAGTTGTTCTAAAGTCTAAATGATTCAACTAATGGCTAAGTTAGATGTAGAGTTTATGTTGCTTTGTCAGTTGGAGGCTGTGCTGGTCTGACACTCTTCCTCTACAGCTAGGGTGTGCTTCCAGTAGACGGCTTCTACAATCATTATCCTTGCTCTGATAGAGCAAGCATATAAATCAAGTCTTTCTGTTTTTCTTTTACGTTGTGCTTTTAATTCATTGTGATAGATTTTGTCTTTCAAGTCATGCCAGACCTACTGGGATTGATGTGCTTTTCATCTGTCACTCTCTTCACACTGTTTGATTAAGTTGGTTCTCCTACTTGCAGGGAGACAGGCTAAAAAGCCTAAGAGGCCATTTCCAACTCAAATGTGTAATTCCACATTTTTCTATCTGAATTCTAGTCATCAGTTTGAATTTGGATACAAAAGAATTGGTATAATCTGTAAATTTGTCCTCTAACACCCTTTGAGGACAATAATTTTAAATAAAATACCACAGTTCATATTCATAATAGTTTTTCTGAGGTTATGAACAATGCAATTTTTGAGAACAGAGTCAGTATTTATTATCCTTTTGAGTAAGATCAGATGCTATATTAAAAATTAAATAAATATAAACATACTTCAATAAGAGAAGTTATAAAGAAAAGTCATATAATTTTTCTGCTCATGTGTAACTAAATTATATTGAATTGATGTAAAAATATGACATTAATATCATATTTTCAGTTAAGCTTGTGAAAATACACTAAAAACTAGAGTTCTGATTCTGCTACTTAGAACTAAACCAAACTCTGACTTTTTGTTCTTTACTTATTAATCTGTAAAATGAAGGATGTAATTTAATCAGCTCCAAAGTTATTCTTAGCTCTTCAAAATCTGTTTTTAACTCTTCAAAATCTATTTCAATTTATTGTATGTCTGGGTGTGTCTACATATCCCCTCCCCTGGATATGAAATTCATTGAAGATGAAATTATTAGTTACTTTTATGAAATACTCTTTCAAAAATTAACCTTACTGTTTACAAAAATTTGGTTCAAATCCTAATTCACATTCTTACTAAGTATGTGATCTTGAAACTGTGTGTGTGTATTTTATATATGTATGTATATATTTGTTAACATATATATTTGTATGTATCTATATACAAGTGATTTTTTCATATAGAGTTGATACATTGCTTAGTGTAGTAGAATGTAGTATCCATGTATGTAGTATATGCAGTGTGGTAATATGTGTAACATGTGGGAGACAGTAAACGTCCAGGAAATTTTAGCAGCTGGAGATTGTAGTTTCATTAAAAATCAAAGTTCAATGATACGTCATCTACAAACAACTTTTTAATACACCAAATACTTCTTGGAACTTAATACTATGCTATTCCCATCTTTATCTACAGCACCTGTCTCATCTAGCATAGTTTTTTTCTTAGTGACAACACAATATATTGCCAGTTATCACACTGGAAGTTTATTCTGCTGGGAAAAAAATACTTTATACCTCATTTCAGTTTGGGTTGAGTTATTTGAAATATAGATACTATAATGTTTTATATTGGTCTCAATTTAGTGAGAGAGACTTTCTGGAGAATACTTGGGGTATATAATATGTGACTCATTTTCTATCAGGGACAGAAATGGCTGGTTTCTGATTCCTACCTTATATAACTTAAAGCTTAAGAGATATGCAGCTTAACTGCTTTAATGATAACAGTAAAGGTAAACGTGCTGGCATATAACAAGGAATTATATTTCCACTGTCGACATTTTTTGGTATAAAGTATCCATGCATATTTCCAGTGAATCAGATAATAACATTCACAGAGACCTGGCATTTCTTAACTGGTTTTCTTAGTCTGTAGGTCTTAGTACAGATAAATTGGATCCCTAGGAGTTTTAGGAGGAATCAATCATCGGGGAGGAATCAATCATCAGCCAGAATATGTACAGAGCTATATCTACTAATATGCTGGTAATGTTTAAACACTAGTTCTCTGGAATAAAATAAACTAGTTGTATATAAGCATGTAAATTTATTATAAACTTTACTGATATACAGGATACGTGATATGGCATATGGAATGTACCATTTTTAAATAATAAATATACAATGTTGTTTATTATAAATGCCATATAGCTCAGCAATCCTCATAAACTGCCTGAATCCATTTTGCCTAACTCTTTCCTCTCTAGCAATAGATGAATGAATAGATGAAATAGTGTAGTTCAAACATAAAGTTAATTGCTATTTTTATTTACATTAATAAGAAAGATAAAAGTAAAACAATGAAGAATATATCATAACGTTAACTATTCTCCAATGACACAAATGACTTATTTGCTACATTTTATAATACTTTTTGAATACTAGAAAACTTTTCTGTTTTTTAGCCATTAAAAAGTAGTATTCATAGACCCCACACATCTTAAATTTTCATTATTATTTTATCTACCACTGTACTAAGTCTAGACAACAAAAACCAATAAGCCCTGATTATCAACGTTTTCTGATTTCTCTGGTGTACATACTTTCATCATGTTTGATTTTAAGCTGCCAGTTGGACATCATTGACTGCTGACTTGTGAAGGGAGATGTTGAGACATACCAGTCTGTTTTCAGCACACAGGCACAACAGCTGTGAATAACCTCAAGAGTTTGTCTAATATTAAAATATAGTAAAATAAGTTGAAAGTAATGAGATTTTGATATGTATTTTTAAATAATTAAATATTTTTTTTCCAAGATGGTGGGTTGGGGGCATTGTAGTATGCCTCTTTTACTTGTAAAGATAAAATAGTGTGTAGAGCTTCATGCTGTGAACTTTTTTCCAAGAAGCAACATGGGAACTTAACAGAAAAACTGCGATAAACCACAGATGCTTTAAAAGAAGCAGCAGCCTAAACTGTGAAACACAAGGAAAACTCCCCACAGGAGACTGTGAACTTACTCACACGTCCAGCACATTGCTATTACAACCAGCCTCTGAGAAAGCCATCACACAAACGTTCTCTCTAACTAGAAAACTCAAACAGAGTCTTTGCTGCTGAAAGGACCAAGAGCCAAAGCTAGTTAACAATAAACTACAAACCTGAAAGTCACATCCTCAGGAGAAAAAAAGAGAAAAAGCAAACAAACAAACAAACAAACAAACAAAAAACCCCAGTTAAATAAAAAATAAATTCAAAAACAAATAGGAAAAAAATAGTATACCCAAATAAAAAGAAACCAGAAAAATAATTCTGGCAGTATGAAAAAACCAGGGTTCTATAAAACCCCCAGAATAATACAGTAACTCTCCAGTAGTGGATCCATACCAAGAAGAAATCTTAACAATACTAGATAAAGAATTCAAAAGGTTGGTTAATTTAATCAGGGAGAATCACGAGAAAGGTGCAAACCAACACAAAGAAAGTTTAAAACAATTTGGAATATGAATGAAAAATTTTATAAAGAGAAATATATTTTAAAGAAAAACCAATCATAACTTCTGGAGATGAAAGCCACATTTAGGGAACTAAAAATGCAGTGGAAAATTTAAACAATAGACCAAACAAAGTAGAAGAAAGAATTTTAGTGTTCTAAGATGAGGCTTTCAAATTAACCCAATAAGACAAAAATAATGAAAAAAACAATTAAAAGAAATAAACAACGTCTTCAAGAAATATGGGATTATGTAAAACTTCCAAAGATAAGAATCAGAGGTGTTCCTGAGTGAGAAGAAAAAGTAAAAAGTGTGGAAAACATATTTGAGAGAATAATTCAGAAAAACGTCCCTGGCCTTGCTAGAGATTTAGACATCAAAATACAAGAGCTCAAAGAACCCCTGGAATATGTATTGCAAGAAGTACATCACAAGAGAGAGAGTCAAAAGGCTATCTAAAGTCAATGTGTAGGAAGAATTGTAAGAGCAGTATGACAAAAGCATCAGGTTACTTAAAAAGAAAACCTATCAGACTAACAGCAGACTTCTCAGCAGAAACCTTAGAAGGCAGAGGTATTGGGATCCCATCCTTAGTCTTACTAATCAGAAAACTGTCAGTCAAAAATTCTGTATCCAGCAAAACTGAGCTTCATAAATGAAGGAGAAATAAAGTCTTTCACAGATAAGCAAATGCTGAGAGAATTTATCAATACTAGGTCAGCCCTACAAGAAATGTTAAAAGAAGTTACAAATCTTGGAACAAAAGGTGGATATGCAGCAGAATAGGAACTCTTCTAAGCATAGAATTCACAGTGCTTATAAAACAATAATACAGTGAAGAAAACAAAATCACTACGTAACAATCAACATGATGACTGGAACAATATCTTGTATCTCAATATTAACAGTGAATGGAAATGGCTAAATGCTTCACTTAAAAGACACATATTGACAAAATGGATTTTAAAAAATTAGATACCAAATATCTGTTGTCTTCAGAAGATACACCTAACACATAAGGATTCTTATAGACTCAAGGTAAAGGGGTAGAAAAAGATATTTCATGCAAGTGGAAACCAAAATTGAGCAGGAGTATCTATTCTTGTATCAGAGAAAACATACTTTATAGCAACAATGGTTAAAAAAGGCAAAGAAAGTCATATATAATGATAAAAGAATCAATTCAACGAGAAGATATAAAACCTCTAAATATGTATGTACCTAACTCTGGAGCTCTGAGATTCATAAAACAATTACCACTAAACCTAAGAAAAGAGAGAGAGATGGCACAACAGTAACTTTAAGAGACTTTAGCATTCCACTGACAACACTAAACAGATAATTGAGAGGGAAAGTTGACAAAGAAACACTGAACTATAACTGAAGCCTAGAACAAATGCACCTAATATTTACAGGACATTCTAGCCAAGAATGGGAGAATATGCATTCTTCTCATCAGCACATGGAAAATCCTCCAAGGTGCACCATAATGGGCCACAAAACAAATCTCAATAATTTTTTAAAAATTGAAATTATATCAAGTATCTTTGCACACCACAGTGTTATAAAACTAAAATCAATTTCAAAAGCAACCCTCAAAACTATACAAATACATGGAAATTAAACAATCCTCTCCTGACTGACTTTTTTGGGTTAACAGTGAAATCAAGATGGAAACTAAAAATAATTTTGAAATGAATGATAACTACAACATAAGTTATCAAAACCTCTGAGATACAGCAAAAGCAGCGATAAGTGGACAGCTTACAGCACTAAATGCCTACACCAAAAAGTCTGAAATTAGCAATCTGATGTCACACCTCAAAGTACTAGAGAAACAAGAACAAACTAGCAGAAGAAAAGAAACAACAAAGATCAGAGGAAAGCTGAATGAAATTGAAACAGAAAAAAAGAAGAGATCAATGGAACAAAAAGTTGATTATTTGAAAAGATAAATAGAATTGATCCAGCACTAGATAAACGAAGAAGAGAGAGGATTCATATAAGCTCAATTAGAAATGAAAATGGAGACACCACAACTGACACCACAGAAATATGAAAGATCATTTGAGACTACTATAAATACCTCTGTGCACATCAACTAGAAAATCTAGAGGAAATGAATACATTTCTGGAAACATACAATCACCCTAGCTTGAATCAGGAATAAATAGAAATCCTGAACAGACTAAAACAAGCAGAAATATTGAATTCCTAATTAAAAAAAAACACTGCCAACAAACAAACAGCCAAATTCTGTCAGAATTGATACAAATTCTACTGAAATTATTCCATCAGATTGAGAGAGAATGCTCCCTAGCTCATACTACAATGCCAGTAACACTCCAAAACTACAGACCAATATATCTGATGAACGTCAGATGCAGAAATCCTAAGCAAAATACCAGAAAACTAAATTCCACAACCTATCAAAAAAATAATTCATCATGATCATGCCAGTTTCATTCCAGAGATGAAAGGTTCAACATATGCACATCAATAAATGTCATTTATCAAATAAATGGAATTAAAAACCATATGATCATCTCAATAGATGCAGAAAAATCATTAGATAAAATCCAGCATCCTGTTATGATAAAAAATCCTCAACAAACTAGGCATAGATGAAACATACCTCAAAATAATAAAAGCCATGTATGACAAACCCACAGCCCACATCATACTGAAAGGGGAAAGTTAAAAGCATTCCCTCTGAGAACTGGAATGAGACAAGATGCCCACTTTCACCACTTCTATTCAACAATAACAACACCAAGCTGAGAATCAAATCAAGAACCTCAATTCTGTTTACGACAGCTACAAAAAATAAATAAAATAAAATGCCTGGGAATATACAAGATCTCTACAAGAAATACAAAACACTGCTGAAAGAAATTATGGATGACACAAAAAAATGGAAATACATCTCATCCCCGTGGATTGGAAGAATCAGTATCATGAAAATAACCATACTGTGCAAAGCCATGTATAGCTTCAATGCAATTCCTATAAAAATTCTGGGGAAACATACCATTCAGTTAATTGAAATCTTCAAATCTAAAAGTATGTTCCTAATCCAACGGGCAAGATAATGGGAATTCTTTAATTGTAAGTAATTTTATATGGATATGTTTATTTTGTGTGGAAAAATATGTGCTCAAAGTGGTTAACTGCATGTATAAAATTATATGAATTATAATAATCATGTATGGTGTATCATTATAAATATGTCAGTATAAATAATTCTAGGTATATAATAATGTGTTTTCGATGTATTTTTATGTCATATTAATATATTTTGTACTATAAACATAAACTTTCTTAATTATCACTATGCATTGAAAAGTTTTGTCAATTAAACAAAAATTTCAGTGCAACAAATTGGTATTATAACTCTGGGGTATTATAACATTTGTTACATAATTTATTTTTTATAGGATAAATAATTGCAATAAATAAAGATTATCAGTTAAATAACCATTATTCAATTAGTTTATTTGAGCTTCTAAAACTTTCAAACTCACATGAACATTAAGATTTATAAGTTGAAATAAGAAATGTGCAATAAAAACTTAAATTGATTGGAATTTAATGTGTTTACCAGTTGAGATAAATGTGTTGCTATACTTGTTGTTTGCTATTTTATGCTGAGGTTTTTGAAATATTAATATAACAAATTATGTATGAAATTCCATAAAAAAGGACGTGCAGACCAACCATAATCCTCAACATTATGGTTTTCTACAGTTTAGTATACTCTTTCCCCGTATTTATTAGTGAGTTATTGTCAACTCTCATTATTTAGAAATTATATTTCCTATAAAGACAGAATCCCTGGGGTATTCGTGTAGTCCAAGTGGCCTTCACTTATGCATTATTGCTTACAGAGATTAATTCAGAGATTGAACACATTTTTCATATATACAGAATTACTTTCAGAGTGTCTGCTACAGTCAGGGCCTCAATGAATAAGGACCTGGTATTATTATGTTATTAGAATTATTTTAAGGTTTAAATAAATAATTCACAAAAATCTATTACAATTTCTTCCTCATATCACTCTTTAATTTTTTATCTTGTTTTTCTGTCTTTTGATCTGCAGTTATGTTCACATAGAGTTGTGAAATAAGAAATATTATGCTCTAGCATATCTTCTTATAATAATTTGATAATACAGCAAAGAAGCATATAAAGCTGAAACAGCCACACAGCTTGGACAACAATCTTCCTTCCTCCATTTCTGAGGTGTGTACTATTGAAGAATTTTTTCAAATGCTCCATGCTTCAATTTCCTCATCTGTAAAATTAACAGTAGTACCTTCCTCAGTTTCTACATGTGGGCTATTTACATTGACTGCTAAACACTGGGGCTCTCAATAATTGTTTGTTCCTATTATAAGATACATACCTTTTCACAGGACAGAAAAATTATTTTACTCTCTATAATATGAACAGGATTTCATTGGGGCTGAAAAAAGGAGGTTCTTCTTCCATAAATCTTAAAATTCATTTTGAATTATCTAAATAAAGTGGCAAAGACTAAGTTGTTTGGGTATTTTCCTTGGGTATATGTCTTTGCTACAAAGTCTGATGCAATAGAGACGAAAAATTCTGTATCAAAACAAACTCTGGACCCTCTTGCTAAAAGATATGAAGCAAATAATCTCATGTAAAAGGGCCAGTACATATAATGTACCTCTAGTTACTTATTCTCCCTAAACAATGCAGACACAAGTAATATGCTCTTAGATTAGACTGAAGAGTTAGGATTATAAAAGTATGTATAAAGGTAGGTTTTATCTACATATTTATTTTGTATTTGTGATTTTATATTTTGTAATATGATTGGGGCAAAATATAAAAATTGTCTGTTAAAATCAAGGATAACTGAGATAATACATTAGAAATATAAAGGACATTTGAAAGAGTAATATCTTTAAGAAATCTTTTTTTCTGTAGAAGAAAGAAAAACACAAGATATTTAAAAAGCTGGAAAAGTGTCAACGGGAAATATTGAAGAAGATAATGTCCTGTAAAATGAAGGATTTTAGAACTTAATCTGAATAGTAACTCATCTAGAGCTAGGTATGGGCTCATTAAATATTAAGTAGCTATTTTCATGATTAAAAATACAAATTTACATGTTATTTGACATGTAAGACATTAATTGAAGGAACAAAGATCATTATAAAATACAATTATGGAAAATCAATTAATTTTGCACTTTTTTGCTTTTATCAATCCAGTTAATTTCTATAATTTTCAGCTAATATATGTGATAAAAGTTACATTTAAATTAGTGGCACATAGGTCAAAATTTATGTTCTATCAGAAAGCTTTTTCTTCTCTATCTTGTGATATTATGTTAAAAGAGGAAACATGAAAGTGTGATACTGGAAAAGTATATAAATATAGATCAATAAAATTGAGAGTACAGGAAAAAGCCACCACATATATTATCAACTGATTTTCTACAAGAGTGTCAAGATTGTTCAACTGGGGAGAGAATAGTCTTTGCAGTAAGTGGTGCTAGGACATCTGGATAGCCACATACAAAAGAATGAAGGTGAACTCATACCTAATCATATACAAAATTTAACTTGAAATAAAAGTGCTATAAGTTAGAAATAAAAGTACAAAACTCCTAAAAGAAAATATAAGGGTAAATATCTATGGCCTTGAATTTGGCAAGAGATTCTTAGCTATTATATCAAAAGCATGAGCAACAAAAGAAAATCAAAAATAGGTACACTAAACTTCATAAAATAATTGAACTTTGTGTTTCAAAGGGCAACATACAGAAAGTGAAAGGCAAAATCACAGATTGGGAGAAAATATTTTCAAATCACATAACTGATGAGGATTTGTATTTAGAATGCATAAAGAACATGTATAACAATGAAAAGACAATCCATTTTTTTAAAGACAAAGAATCTGAATAAATATTTCCCCAAAGAAGAAAAACAAATGGCCAATAAGCAGATGAAAAGATACTCAACATCATAAATTATCAAGTAAATGAAAATAACACAATGAGATGGCATTTCATACCCACTAGGATGGCTAGAATTGAAAAGGCATATAATAACAGGTTTGATGAGGGTGTGAAAACATTGAAATTGTCACACACTGCTGGTGGGAATGTGAAATGGTGCAACCACTTTGGAAAACAGTTAGGCTTGTCCTCAAACAATTAAACATAGAGTAACTATATGACCTAGCACTTTGACTATTAATTATATGCCCAAGATAAATGAAAATATATGTCACAGAAAAAACTTACACAAGAATGTTTGTAGTATTATTTATAATTTCCAAAATATAGAGACAATCCGAATATCCATCAAAGGATGAATAAACAAAATCTGGTTTATTCATACAATGTCATATTATTCAACCTTGAAAATAAATAAAACACTGATACATGCCATGACTTTGATGAGCCTCAGAAATGTTATGCTAAGTGAAAAAAAAGTCACTCACAAAAGTTTATATAATATGAAAACTGAAGAGTATTTTATATAAAAGTCAAGAATAGAAAAATATATAGAGACAAACAGTAAATTAATGGTGACAGGCTGGGAAAAGAGGAGGCTGATATTTTAATCATATAGAGTTGCTTTAGGAGGTAATGAAAATATTCCAAAATTGGGATGGTTGCATATATTTGCAAATATACTAAAAACCATGAAGTTGGACACATTATTTTCTTTTTATATTTTAGAGAGGAGTCTTGCTTTGTTGCCCAGGCTAGTCTCAAACTCCTGGCCTCACACAATCCTCCCACCTCAACCTCCTGAGTAGCTGGGATTATAGGTGTGACCCACTGCACACAGCAGATTAAATTGTACATTTTAAAGAAATTAATTATGCTATATGTGAGTTATATCAATAAAGTTATTTTTAAATAAGAAAGGCAAAATGTAGAGATAAAGACTATACATGTGTTTATTTGCAAATATCGCATAGCATAATTTCCTAAAATTCCTTAATTCTCCTTTCATTGTATTACAGAATGCTAGGAGTGTAGCAGTATTTTCAGAGTGCCATCTTTAGCACGCTAATATATCATTTAATTTCTGTCAACTCTGGTGAAGTACAACAGTGCATTCCCATGGTATGTTTTGATCAGATTAACATGATTTTTTCTTCCATCTAGTATAAATTGTTTAAAAATAAGAGATTTTGAGAACTACAAAAGGCAAGATAGTGAAATCTCTAAAAGTGTATTTTCCAGAAGTAGACTTCAACCAGTTGTAACTAGTGTGGTCTTCAGCAAGACCCTTCACCTCTCTGAGCATGAGTTTTTACTTTGTTAAATTGTAAATAATATTACTAACTGATGTGTAATAAATTAAAACATGTAAAGTATTTAGATCAGGGTCTTTCATATAGCAATTATTCAATAAGTATTAGCTATTAGTAAATTATCTGTCTATGGGACAAAATGGAAGTTATTCTTTAGTCTTATAACTACAAATAAATATTTATATTTTCTTACAGAAAAAGATTAAAGGCTTCTGTTATTTTCCTAGACATTGTCTTTTCATTAACTACAAAAATAAATAAATAAATAAATAAATAAAGCCACAACCCAATTCTGTGGCACTTTCATATTTCTTAGAAATCAGTTCCTTATTTTTTTTTAATTTTTTTTATTGTGGAAAAAAAATGAGATCTATCCTGTTAACAAAATTTTTAAAGTGTATAGCATAGTTTTATTAACTATAAACACAATGTTGTACAGCAAATATCTAAAACTTTTCTATCTTGCACTACTGAAACTCTATACCCATTGAACAGCAATGGTTTTTTGTTTCTCCCTCCTCCTAAGACCTTGGCAAATACTATCATAATTTGTGTTGTCCCTTGGAAAGTTAAGTTCATTTAATTTCCATCAATTCTCCTGAGATGTACTAACATTCTACAATGTTATAATTTGACTAAATGAACTCTGATATGCTTGCTACATCCAATCTTCAAGAATACTAAAAATATGAAGTTTAGAACTATAACTACTAATAGCCTAATTTGTATATGAAAATGTAATGAGCAGGATGGGCTCCGTGGCTCACGCTTGTAATCCCAGCACTTTGCGAGGCCGAGGCAAGTGGATCACAAGGTCAGGAGATCGAGACCATCCTGGCTAACACAGTGAAACCCCGTCTCTACTAAAAATACAAAATTTAGCCAGGCGTGGTGGTGGGTGCCTGAAGTCTCAGCTACTCGGGAGGCTGAGGCAGGAGAATGGCGTGAACCCGGGAGGAGAGCTTGCAGTGAACCAAGATGGCACCACTGCATGCCAGCCTGGGCAATAGAGCGAGACTCCATCTAAAAAATAATAATATTAATAATAATAGTGAGCAACAATATTCTACAAATGAAAATGTCAATTTATACTATGCATTGAAGCTAAATGAAAATAGTATTTCTCATTAATATCATTCAGTGTAACTACTGTCCTGTGCAATAAGCTTTACAAGTTTCTGCCTATTTTACTCTCATTGGCCATAAAAATTGTTGATACCAATAGTGTCACATTTAGTTATTGGTTTGTATGTAACAGATTATGTTCAAACATAAATTTATCAAAAAACAGAATTTTAAACAATTATCTGAATCACACATATCACACATATGAAATAATGGATGGCAAAAATGGCTTCTAAATAATTTTTAAAACCGGTAATATGTTTTCCACAAGTATAAATTTAGCTACAGTGCTTTATTCTATAGATTGTAAAATGCATAATTTCAAATAATGTTATAATATAGCTCGCTCATTGTTTTTCCTTTATTCATTTGTGAATAAATTTATTTTTAATTGCATAAACATTGAACAGAAGGCAAATTGTTGAGACTATGGGGGATAAAAATTGTACTTGATATTTGGCTTCACATACTTCATTATCTCATAAACATAATCAAGGTACAATTATTGAAAAATAATTATGAAAATTGTTATAAAAAGTGACTTAAAATGCTTTTCATACAGCAGATCTCTAGAACTTTTCCATCTTCTAGGACTGAATTTCGATATTCAATGCAGTGAATTTCCCCATTATCTCCCTTATCTTTTATTCCATGAGAACTAACATTCTACCTTCTGCTCCTATGAAATGACTAATTTATATAACTCTTATCAGTGCAATCACACAGCATTAGTTCTCCTGTGACTGGCTATGAGTTGGTTCCAACTATTGTTTTGCTCTCAGCAGCCCCAAACCTGATGCCCTTCCAGTCAGCACTTAGATTCAGGCAAAACAGAAACCAGTTTCTTAGTAGACCCTTAAAAGTCTGAAGATCAGACGTATGTTGTAACCTTTCCTTTTCCTCCTAGGGAAAAGCTAAGGTTTGGGAGTTTCCATCCATTTTGCTGTGGTATACCAGAGGGAAGGAATCTGGTGAGTGAGGACCACAAAATTTCCTGCAGGCTTTGACATGGCTGGACTTGTGCATGCCTGGGAAGTGAGAGCCTCTAAACTGGTTTTTGGATACTCACAAAGGTTTTCGGATACTCACAAAGGTAAGGTTAGTGTATTGTTGTGGAATTGGTGTTTCCATGGGGTAAGTAGAATGTGGGGCTTTCTATTCTACCATCTTGTTGACATCAACCCCCCTCCAAAGGAATATTTTATCATAAAATACTTGCACTGCCTGTGAAGTAGTATATTATTTGTTATTTGAAAGTGGACTTGGATTAGTAAATCTACATTGCACACTCAAAGGGCAACTACTGAACAAATTTAAAAAATATTGATGATATCCTAAGAAAGGAAAACAATTGAATTGTATAAAGTAATTAATTAAAACCACAAATTGCAGAAAGAGTCTAGAGATTAAAATAAGGACAAAAAAGTCAACAAATAGAAAACATTAACAAATATTGTAGATATTAATCCAAGTATGTCAATAATAACTTCAAATATTAATGGTTTGAATTCATCAATTAAAAGAGGATGTCAGAGTAGATAAAAAAGCAAGATAAAATTACATGTTGTTTACAAAAAACCTACTTTATCTATAAAGCCAAACATACACTTTATGATTATTATATTAGAAGTAGACAGATTCAAGCAGTCAAAAAAATCACTAAGGACATGATTGACTGTAATGTATATTCAGAATACCTCATTAAAAACAGTACATTTCATATTTTTCTCAAGTTCACATGGAATATTCAGCAAGATAAACCACATTCTGGGCCATGAAACATACCTTAACAAATTTAATTTAATAGAAAACATACATGTCTGCTCTCAAACCACAGTGAAATTAAAATACAAATCAAGAACCAAGAGACAGCTGAGAAATTCCCAAATACCTGGAGAATAAACAGCACGTTATAAGTAACACATAGGTCAAAGAAGAAATTGCAAGAGAAATTTTAAAATATTTTAAATGAAAATACAACTTATTAAAATTTATGGAATACAGCAAAAGCAATGCTTAGAAGGTAATTTATAGCATTTAATGCATATATTAGAAAAAATAAAGATCTAAATTATTTTTTATTTCTATTTATTTATTTATTTATTTATTTTTTTGATATGGAGTCTTGATCTATTGCTCAGACTGGAGTGCAGTGGCATAATCTCCACTCACTGCAACCTCCGCCTCTCTGCTTCAAGAGATTCTCCTGTCTCAACCTCCTGAGTAACTGGGACTACAGGGGCCCACCACCATGCCTGGCTGATTTTTGTATATTTTTAGTAGAAACATGGTTTCACCATATTGGTCAGGCTGGTCTCGAACTCCTGACCTCAGGTGATCCATCAACCTTGGCCTCCCAAAGCTCTGGGATTATAGGTGTGAGCCACAGTGTCCTGCCAGAAAGATCTACAATTAATTCTAAGCTTTTGCCTTAGGAAAATAGGAAAAGAAGAGCAAATTAAATCCAACCAAACAGGAGGAGGAGGAGGAGAAAGAAGAAGGAGAAGGAGAAGGAAAAGGAGAAGGAGAAGGAGGAGGGGAATGGGGAGGAGGAAGAGGAAGGAAGAAAAATCATATCAACAGACACAGTAAAAGCATTTGACAAAATGCAGTCATTTATGATAAAAATGGTAAGAATTAGAGTAGAAATCAATGAAATCAGAAACTGGAAATTAATGAAGAAAATGAGGAAAACCAAAAGCTAGTTCTTTGAAAAGATCAATACAATCAATAAGCTTTTAGTTAGGATAAGAAAAGAGAGAGGTGCAAATTATTAACATCACTAGCAAAAGAATAAACATCATCACAAAGTCCATGGACACCAAAAGATAATTAAAGAATACTATGAACAACCATGCCCACAAATTTAATTACCTAGATAAAACAATTCCTTGGAAGACACAATCTGCAAAACTCATACAAAAAGAAATAGACCATCTAATAGGCCTATATCTATTAAAGAAATTGACAAAAAATAACCTTCCAAAACACAAAGCGCCAGCCCCAGAAGAGTTCACTGGTAAATTCTACCAAATATTTTACAAAAGAAATCATACCACTTCTCTACAATTTATTTCGCCAGATAGAAGCAGAGGAAGTTCTTCCTAATTCACTCTATGAAGACAGCATTACCCTAATACAAAAACCAGACAAACAGATTACAGGAAAACAAAACCAGCAAAATATATCTCATGAATATACATGTAACAATTCTCAACAAAATACTGGCAAGTTATATCCAACAGTGTATAAAATAATTATAGCCACAATCAGGTATGATTTATCCCAAATATGCCAGTCTGGTTCAACGTTTGAAAAGTAATTAATATAAAACATCACATTATGCACCTGAAGGGAAAAAATCATATCAACAGACAAAGTAAAAACACTTAACAAAATACACCCATTTATGATAGAAATTCTCAGCAAAGTTGGAATAGAGAGGAACTGCCTAAGCTTGATGAGGAACATCTACCAAAAATCCTACAGCTAACATTCTACTTAATGGTGAGAAATTTGAAGCTTTCTTGCTGAGATCAGGAAGAAGACAAGGATGCCCCCTCACTACTGCATTTCAAGATTGTAGTGGAAGTCCTAGTAAATGCAGTAGATAAGAAATAGAGATGAAAGGTATACATATTGGGAAGGAAGAAATAAAACTGTTTTGTTCACAGAGGACATAATTATCTATGTAGAAAATCTTTAAAAATATGAAAAATCTGCTGGAACTAATAAGCAATTATAGCAAAATTTCAGGAAACAAAGTTAATATACAAATCTAATCACTTTCTTTTGTGCCAGCAATGAATACATGAAAGTCAAAATTATAAATACATTACTATTTACTTTAGCACCCAACAAATGAAATCTTAGGTAAAAATCTGACAAAATATATCCAAGACCTATATGAAAACAACTTGAAACCAATGAAAGATATTGAAGAACTAAGTAAACTGAGACATATTCCATATTTATGGATAGAAAAATTCAATATTGTCAATATATCAGTTCTTCTCAACTTGATCTGTAGTTCCAATTCAATCCAAATCAAAATCCTAGCAAGTTAATTTGTGGATGTTGACCAACTGTTCTTAAAGTTTACATAGAGAGGCAAAAGACCCAGAATAACCAATTTCATAGTGTAGGAGAAGAAAGTTGGAAGACTGACACTAACCAACTTGAAGACAATATAAAGCTAAGGTAATCTAGACAGTGTGGTTTGGGTAAAAAAAAATAATAGACAAATCAATGGAACAAAATAGAATTAGACCTACATAAATGTAGACAAATGAATTTTGACAAAAGAGAAAGGCAATACAATGGAGAAGAAGTTTTTCTCACAAACAGTGCTGGCACAACTAGATATTAGTATTCAAAAAGTGAACATAGACAGAAACCCTACATTTTTCACAAAATATGACTCAAAGTGAATCATAGATCTAAATGTAAGATGCAAAACTATAAAACTCCTAGAAGATATCATAAGAGAAATCCTAGAGGACCTTGGGTTTGGAGATGACTTTTTAGAATATCAAAAGGCACAATCCATAAATTAAACAATTACTAAGCTGAACTTCATTTAAATTTTTTTAAATTGTTTTGATAAAGATAATATCAAGAGAATGAGAAGATAAACCACAGAAAAAACACATCTGATAAAACATTTGCTAAAGACACATACATTGTTATTTAAAATATACAATGAACTCTTGAAACTCAAGCATAAGAAGATGAATAATCCAATTTAAAAATGGATAAATTAACTAAACACCAACTTCACTAAAGAAAGTACAATGACAGCAAGTAGGCTTTTGAAAAGTTGTTCAGTGTCATACGTCAGTAAGGAATTGCAAATTAAAACAACAATGAAATACCACCTTACACCCATTAGAATGGCCCAAATCCAAAATACTGACACCACCAAATGATTTCCAGAATGTTAGCAACAGGTACTGTCATTTATTGCTGGTGGAAATGCAAAATGGTATAGCCATTCAGGAGGGCAATTTGGCAGTTTCTTAGAAAAGGAAACATGTTTTTATGATGCAATTCAGCAATCACGCTCCTTAGTACCTACCCAAATAAACTGAAAACTTATGGCCACATAAAAACCTGCACAAGAATCTTTATAGCTGCTTTTTTCATAACTTCCAAAACTGGAAGCAACTTTGATGTCCTTCAGTAAATAAATGAATAAATAAACTCTGGTATATCCAGACAAAGGAACATTATTCAGCACTAAAAAGAAATGAGCTATCGAGCCATGTAAAGACATGGAGGAAATGTAAATGAATATGATTAACTGAAAGAATCCTTGTGGAAAGACTTCATAATGGATGATTATATTAGGTTGGTGCAAAAGTAATGGCAAAACAGCTATTACTTTTGTACCAGCCTAAATAACTATATTGCATTCTAGACAAGGAAAACAATGGAGACAGTACTAAGATGAGTGGTAGCAAGGGCTTGGTGTGGGGAGGGAAGAATGAATGGGCAGAACAGAGGATTTTTAATGCAGTGAAACTATTCTGTATGATTCTACAATGGCAGACACATGTCATAACACATTTGCCAAAACCCTAGAATATACAACACCAAGAATGAACCTTAACATGAATTGCAGACTGTAAGTAATAATGATGTGTCCAAGTAGGTGCATGGATTGTAACAAATATACTGCTGTAGTGTGGAATTAGGGGAGGTTTTGTTCCTGTGAGGACAAGGGACACATGGGAACTCATTTTATCTCCCCTAAATTTTGCTGTGAACCTAAACTGCTCTAAAACATAAAGATTATTAGTTAAAAAACCATTGAGAACTCTTGATTAAATGGGTATGTGGACACATAAGACAGTAGAGTTGGGAAAAATTAAAAAATTCTATCTCAGAGCTGGATCCCATAGATAGTTAATGCCATCTTGGAATTCTAGGCTTCATTCTGTAGAAATTATGAACCAATGAGAAAAATTTTTCATAGTTTTTTCATAGTCAGAGGTGGGTTCTTTTGGAAGTTTAATTTACAAAAGTCACTGGTATGAGTAATGTATAGGAGGAAAAAATACATGTCTTGTAAATATTGCAGTATATCATGTAAATATGTAGGAAATGATTGAACACAAATTATTACATTTATACCCAGATCATATATAGGGGTAAGAAAGAGAATTATGAATGATTGAGTTTCAAGCCTGGGTGATTGAAAGGAAAATTAACCAGAATTGAAAATATCATACACATGGTGCTGATTTCTGTGAAGCTACAATGATTTACGTTTTCTATTTATCGTTCAGTGTATGATATTACAAAGACCATAATATTACAGAGGTTCTAAAGAAAACAAGAGAACAAAGCATCTAGAATAAAAGATAAAAGCACTTTTAAAGAAGGTATGACAAAGGAAAATCAATCAAGAAATAAGCATTGATTACTAAGGAAACAGTATTATGTTTGGCATTACTGTAGCTTTGGTAATACGCAATGAGGTGATTTCAATCAATTAAGTGATAAGAACAAAAATCAGACTGCAAGGGGCTTATGGATGGTCAGAAAATGTGATGTACACGTGTATTGTATGCAATATTTTTATATAGGTTACCATGTTAATGTGTTGCAACTGTAAAGCTTGAACACTTGCAAGTAAGCTCAAATTGAATGAACATAGAATTCCTTTGTACAGTATGAGAAGCAGCCTCTGAGAAGGTCCCCAGTTAACCTCCCTTCCTATTTATTCATGCCTTGGTTCAGTCTCCTCCCCTTCGGTGTGGGTTGAAACTGGTTACTTACAATTCAAGTGATAACATACTGTCAATATATGCTCACAAAAAGATTGTGACTTTTTTCTGGAACACACATCTCTCTGTCTCACTTTCACTCTGTGGGAAAACAGATACCATGTTGTGAGCTGCATTCTGGTGAAGCTTGTGTCAAAAGATTGAGGGAGGCTTTCAACCAAGAGCAGGTGAGGAAATGAGGCTCCAGGCCAACCACCCATGAGGGACTGAATCATGCCAACAGCCTGTTGAGTGACCTTGGAAGTGGATCCTATCCCAGTTGAACCTTAGAATGAGACTGCTACCAGGCTGACACTTTGTGAGAAAATGCGAGCGAGAAAGCCCAGCAAAGCCGTGCCCAGATACCAAACCCACAGGAAGTGTGAGTTGATAAATGTTGTTACTTTAAGCTACTGAGTTTGTGAGTAACTTTTTCATGGCAATAGATAACTAATACAAATGGTGAAATTCTTTTTGAAATTTAGGTTTTCATAAGCCAGTATATGTCTATATGTGAAATATCTGCACTTTTAAGAGTTAAATATACTGATTTAATATAAAAAGAGATGTTTAACCACTGGCATATGATATATTCTTAAAAGTGAATCTATAGATGCTTGAAATAAGCATGCTTGCGTAAAGTGAAATGTTTATTTCCCTTAAATTCAACAATGTTGCTATTTAACTTTTTTCAACCAGTAAATATATCTGTATCACATACCACACTTCAATCTTTTATCATATGTTTTCTATTTGCGACTATTTCCTTTGCTAATATTAATGCAAATATTTGATAATGACTTTTTGATGTTAGGATTTGCTTTGCAATATTAAAATTAAAAGTTTATTTGCAAAAACAAGCTAAGGAGTGCTGGTATGGTAGAACCTCTAACCACACTGCTATGCTTTCATCCAGGAAGTCTGAAACTAAAATCTTTACAGCTCACAACGTCACCAGGCTTGTCCACTGTTGCATAAAGCATTAATCAAGTAAATATTTTAGTGAGAGCTTAGAATGTTGATAAGTTCTGCATATCATGACAAACCACGTGGAAAAGGCCACTTCCTAATATTCTTTTCTTCTCAATTACTTAGCTCAATTACTTAGTGTATTTGGAATACACTAGGCACAAGCTCACTTTAGTGCATTTGCTCTATCTCTTCTTTTTGCCCTGAATACTCTTTTCCCACAGATCTGCATAGCTAATTGCTGCACACGTTTAAGTTTTTGTTCAAATTTCACTCTCTCAATCTTGACAATACTGTTCGATATTACAGCCTTCCCTACCAGGCCCAATGTCTTAATTCCTCTTCCTCTGATCTTTCTTTTGTATCACTTATACATTTTAAATATGCAATGCAATCATTTATTTTGTTAATTATCCAAGCAATTAAAATAAAATACAATTAATATAGATTTAAGATGATATAATTAGTGTAATAGGTGTTTCTGTGAAAGCTTCCAAAAAATATGACATGTGGGTTAACTCTTGATTGATGGGTAGCATTTTTATAGCTATGGAGAAGATGAATGCTGGAGTAGTCCAGTTGGTAAGAACAGTATATTCAGAGAAGGCGCAGCAAGTCATTCATTTTGTCAGAAATACAGGACAACTTTGATATGGTGTGGCATACAAGTCATGAATGCCGTAGTACAGTAAAATAAGGAAGAATAATTTGGCTCATAATAGCAAAAATACACTATTATATAATATACTATAATGTAATGACATTACAATGATAAATGCTAGGTAGTAAAAGAACACTTCAAAAGTCTATTGTATATCATTTTCTATGTTCAACTATTTATATCATTACCTAGTGACATAAATTAAGTGCCTATGAAGCAAAAATATGGTACCTTTTTTAATCTGTTCAAACTTCATGATGTTTCAATGTGTGTGGGTACACTCCATATGAAAGTACACCAACTTGGTTATTTAGAGGAGACTGCAAAACCTAATGGATGTGTAAAACAGGAATTATGGTAATGCCCTGGAGAATACATTCCCCATTTTAAAGCTAGTTACAAAGCAGGTCCAGTTAATCATTTGCATGTACTTTTGTCAGAACTTCTACTTCACAGGTGATTATGGACATTGAATTATTTATCTAAAATGTTTTGATATTTATGTTTGGAAAACTAATTAACAGCTTTGAAAAACTAATTGTTCATAAGGCACATTTTGCCCCTGGGCGGCTCATTGGCATCCTCGCCCTATGTCCACATTTACTGGTCATTCAATGCTACATCACTTCAAGCAGCAGCTTTAAATAATCACAAACATTACCTCTATTTGTGATGACCTGTGATTTACATACTTAAATATTGATATTTCACTTTACTGACACAACACACATACAGTCACACATGTATACATACACTATATATGAGGATATGTATACAAACACTGTAAGTATTTTTTGGGGGAGGGCCTTTTTAGATTCCATTTCAAAACCATATTTACCATGTATTATTTCAAAATGTACTAACAAATTCACAATGTGTGTTGGATATAGGATACAGACTGATTTTTTCACACAATCTCTTCTTAATTCAAGATCTTTAATATTTAAAGAAAGCTTGATTTATACTTTCATCAGAAGATTTACTTTTCTATGGAAAAAATATATTTTATTCCTAGGAGCAATAACAACATTTAAATCATTGAAAATATCATATAATGTATGACTGCACCTTAATTTAAATAACCTTTCAAACATAGAACTCTCTCCTTCCTATCACTCCCAGAACTAGTACACAGGCAGTGGGGCAAGTTATCCAAAAAGATATATGTTGATTTTAATAGCTTGGAGGAAATGGAACTTTAAAAAATTCCTCTTTCCATTTTTTCCTAAGAACACTATAACCCAGACAAGTTTCATAGCATAAAACCAGCTCTTCTGGGCCAAATAATAGTCAAGTGAAATGCAAAATGCAATTACCCTCAGCAGGATAACAGATAATTGGGGTATGCAGAGAGATATATTTTTATCACTTTTTCCTTTCTTTACAGTCTTGGTGTTACATTTGTTCTGATATGTCGAAGTCACAATACATAACAGGATCCCTTTTTAGCAATCAGAATAGCTGTCCAAAAAGTGTTCCTGTTCTCTAACTTAAGTATGTATCAGGTGTAGAGTAAAATAGTACACAGAATTTCATCCCACCCCTGACAACTAAGATTGTACCTTATAGTGAACATCCACTAACTTTATAAAAATATGTTTTTCTCTAAGGAAAAAATGAAGAAGTAATTTAAAATATACTGACAGAAAGTACTAGTTGCAGCTCTGACACAGAAATATATTATCACTCCTCTCCTTACGACAAGAAATAGGTGGACAAACTAAAATTCTGTGACCTTTTCTTGGCCCATTAGACAGCTGAGGTTGTAGGGCAAACCATCAGCCCTAAATCTGGACAGCAGATAAACCCAGATTCACAGCTGAGATCTGACTACCTGGAGCAAAAACGTTTGAAATTACAAACTATTAGGAACATTAGAATTGCTGGAAGCTGACTGTGGACAAGTGTGAAAATGAGAAACTCCTGAGATGGCACAGACTTATTTTCTCCTCCCTCAACACTTTTAAGGGCTTTCTTTCTAGAAACTTTGCACTGTTAGAATTCAAGAAAAATCTCCTCATGGGTCTGGCTGGTGAAGAGTGATTTCTCCACAGAAAATTCCTACCTTCCAGGCTAAAGAACCTTTTCAGAAAACTTGTACCAAGGGAAAGGGGATTCCTTCCCACTGAACTCTCTCCAACCTACCTGTCACATGTAAGGAGGTAAAAACACATTCAACAGAGGACTGAGGTTCAAGTAAATAGATTGGGAAAACCACAGTAACCAATTGAAATTTACTTGGAAATTTACAGAATGTTCTTCTCCCACACCTTACCACCAGTATAATAACATTGGATTATAGGTTAAAGACAAGACATAGAATCTTTCTGAGCAGCAGTTTATAGGAAATCCAAAGACAGGAGGAGGGACAAAAGTAAGCAGAGGAATTGGAAGCTCTGGCACCTCTACTTACAACCAACATCAAAACAGTCCAAATCCTATTCAACTTACCATAAATTCTCACACGCTAAGCCTATATACCTCAAATTCTATTACAAGACACAACATGTCTATCAATCAGTCAGCAAAAATTAAAAAGCCTATCATAAGACAAGAAAATAAAACTGCAAACGCAGTCTTTACTCTTTTTGAATATTTATTTAAACTAGTCCATCACAGTCTGTACACAACTGACTCTAATCCTTCAAATCTTAGCATGTTTCCTGTGTTAATTGTATGCTTCCACTATACTTGGTCTATAATTACATGATGCTCTAGTGTAATTATAGGAGATAATTGTAATTATCAGAGCATTAACTGATGAGCAATATATTGTCCTAATTATCATGGGAAGTAAGGAAAGGTGGGAAAAGCTGATATTGATGAAGTAGTTTAAAGAATTAAGAAGGATATGAAAAAGGATCTGTAAGGGTCTATGAGAGGACATTATAAAAGTAATCAGACCAAAAAGTCCTCCCTAAAGAAGTGGCATAATATTGTAATATGTTCCATTATGTATATCACTGTAATGTGTGAGCATTAAGTATGCTTATTTTAATCACTGTTATGATGTGTTTTGGCATCTTCTGAACTACCAGTAAAATGTATTACCTTACTTGTCTAAGAGCTGTGGACACATGGAGCTAGATGATTCAGATAAAACATTAATCTGTCTATATATCTCTGTTTTTCTTACGTAGATAGATAAATATAGATACACAGTTGCCAAACCAACAGTATAATCAATTACCTGTGTTATTCTACCAGTTTTTCTGTAAATAGTGATGGTGTTGAACAAATGAAAAAATATTTTATGAATTTCTATACATATTTTTTACATTACCAAAAGTATTTATTTGTGTTTATTTGTGTCTACACTCTGTTACAGTGTATAAAATGAATGAGGCATGGTATCTTTCAAGAAGCAGTAGCATACTATTTAGAGTATATTGTTATGAAATAAAAATATCTTACATTTTAAACATGTCACATAGTCTGTCTTCATTTGCAGTAATGTGATTTGCAGCTACATCTATTATATTTCACATTACATCCAAAATTTGAGTTATAAAATTTGCAAATAAAGCTCCACAGATGGAGTCCTTAAATTTCATCTAGCAAACAATAATCTACCACAAGTGCTTAGGAGTTCTATTCTGACACACTGAACAGATTTGATTCCAGTTTCAGTACATCTATTCCTAAGCAAAAGAGCCCTTTTGGATTTGCTGTTTTGTTCATTGCTAAGATTATGAATATGCTTATTTGAAAATGGTTACATTAATCCTTTTAAAGTAAAGAGAAACCCCAAAACTTTTATTTTATGCTTTTCCAAAGTGTATTGGATACATATTTACCATTGTATAGAACGCTTAAATAAAAAAAGAAATTGCTTAAAAGCCTACTACAAAAATTTTGAACAAATGGTTTTGCGATATAAATGAGCGCTTCTCCAAGTGAAAAATAAAGTAATTTTGCTAGAGTTGGCAAGATTAATCATCTTTGTGTTAAATGTTTATGTCTGAAACTTAAAAGTATGATTTGAATTACCATTCAGTGCTTCTGGACATTATAATTGTATTTATATGTCTACTTCAAATTTTATGAATATATTTTCTGCTTAATAGCAGCATTACACCAGTTGGCTTATTTTAATGTAACATAATTATTGCAGGGAAAAAATCTAATATTGTCAGCAGTCATTTTGAATCACTACAACTGTTGGTAAACTGATTGATACATTTTTTTCTTATACCTGTAATATTGGAAAAAGCTGGGTTTTTAATTCATTAACATTCAGTAAAACATATGTGACATACAAGAACCTCATTCTCTCATAGTCCACATTCTATCTTCTAGAAAGAAATTATCTTAAGTTTTTAAAAAAGAAAGAATATATCTTTCTCAAAAAGTTAATCTGACTCATTAGGTAAGTCAAAAGTAAAGAGTATTACGGATGTAGATAAAACAATTTTTAAAAATTAGATATTTGATATTAGAATAGAATACTATTGACGCAAAAGTATTAACTATAAATAATCACATTCTTTCCCTTCTTAAAATTCAGGCCAGGGCAGAAACATTTTTCTGAAGATTGAGAATTACATATTCTGATTATAACTTTTTGTCAATGATTTCTTAATATGCACTTGTTATTTGCATGGATAACATCTTTCTTGCTTTCCCTTTCCAGGGCAAATGGAAGCAGAGAGACAGAATGATGAAAATAGCCACTAAGTGTGTTTCCTGACCAAGTTTGTTTGACAGTAGTTACCAAACTTTACCATGGGTCAATTTAAAAATAAATAGCCTTTCGCTGTAGCTTAAAGCAAGCAAGAAAGAGTCAGTCATACAAAATAAGTTGGGGAAAAGGCATTTATGCCTAAGAGCAAAAAACAAAATGAGTCATATTTATTTTCCCTTTCCACTTGTCCCATTGTTAAATGCTAATTTCTGTTCTTGGAATCAGTCCTAGAGAAGAGAAAGGAAAAGAACATTGCACCTTAATAGAAAAAAAAAACTGCTTTTAGATTAGAACAATCATGTGTGGGGATCATGTGTATGTGTGTAATGTGTATACACAAAGCATGTGTGTGTATATGTGTATATCCTTAAGCTGCTTAATATCTTTCTTCTTGCCTCCTGCAGTGAAATGGATTGATATTTTAAAGGTCAAAAGAAATCTTCAATTGTTCAATTGTTGGCTTGTTGAAAGGAAAAAAAAAGCAAACTAAGATTGACAATTCTGTAGTAACTGAAGATATTTCTCTTATTGACTCCTCTCTATTAGCATACTAGGAAAGAATACATGTTATTTGATCTGTTTGAAATGAACTCCTTTTGTTTATTTGAAACATAGCTACCAAATGACCAGCCAACGCATGCAATATGCCTACACTTTTATGTTTTCATTAACATAATAAAACAAATCATAGATCAATAGAATATTTTTGAATGCATAAAATACACCAGCAATAATTTTCTATGGCAATTGGTATTTGTGATCATGCTACATTAAAGAAAATTCATTGTGACTCTTCATTTTGCTTAATCTAAATCTTTTATTATCTGTTTACATTTTTAGGGAATACAATGGTTCTATGATTGGTCAACTACTTTGGATTACAGAAAATGTAAAGGTAGTGTCAGATTATCTGTCCCAAAATACACAAGGACATATATAGTTGTCCCCCAGTATGTGGGGAATTGGTTTCAAGTTTGTCTGCC
The DNA here is from genome assembly GCF_028858775.2 of Pan troglodytes. Classification (NCBI taxonomy): domain Eukaryota; kingdom Metazoa; phylum Chordata; class Mammalia; order Primates; family Hominidae; genus Pan; species Pan troglodytes. Next base: position 87,093,469 of record NC_072412.2, on the reverse strand, counting down.
TGCCTATTACCAACTCTTGCTCCACATACAGTATAAACATCCCGCGAATACTGTATTTTCCAGCCATCCATTGGTGGTGGATACAGGATGCACAGGTATGGATTGTATTTACTGAAAAAAATTGCCATATAAGTAAACCAGCACAGTTCAAGCCTACATTGCTCCAGAATCAACTGTACACACATAAAAAAGGTGCATGCAATTTCAAAGACTTCACAGAATTCTTGAGAATCATGCATGGATCCTGAACTTCCAGCTACTTTAATTTTTTTAATTATCATTTTTAAATTGAAAAAAGATATTTTTAAAAATTATCAAAACTAGCTCTGAAGTAGATGTATTATATTCTGTCTTTTAGAATGTCTACACGTATGTAGAAAAAAAAATTCCAGTAATGATGAATAACCACTGGATAGTAGTTATAGAATAGACATATATATGTCTATATATTTTTATCAGTAATAGCAAACAACTAATTCTTTCACTGACTTGCCAGAAATGTGACCTTTTGAAAGGAGATTCTGTAACTTACTTTGAACTTACATTTTAATTCCCATTTATTGTGACTCTTCATTCTCTCCATTACGAAATACAAATATCCTCCTACTGAGACTCAGTTTAGTTTTACCTTTAGAGCAAATTAATATAGAAATTAGACTGATTTGCATACATTAAGGTGCAAAGCAAAGAGATTCAACCTTTAATATTAAAATTTACTTTGTGGTGATTTGAAAACAATTGAACTATGTTCTCCTCCGCAGGCTTAAGTGGAATTGCGTTGTAATTGAATAAATTCTATATGCTCTATTACATCACCTAAGTGTTATCTCCTTTGGCTTTTTTTCTTCCCTCACCTTTGCATTAGCTAGTTTCATTCCCTCTACCATAGCCCGTTTTATAAGTCTTATCTTTTTTTTTCTTCTTTTTTTTTGAGACGGAGTCTCGCTCTGTCGCCCAGGCTGGAGTGCAGTGGTGTGATCTCGGCTCACTGCAAGCTCCGCCTACCAGGTTCACGCCATTCTCCTGCCTCAGCCTCCCAAGTAGCTGGGACTACAAGCGCCCGCCACCACGCCCAGCTAATTTTTTGTATTTTTAGTAGAGACTGGGTTTCACCGTGTTAGCCAGGATGGTCTTGATCTCCTGACCTCGTGATCCACCTGCCTCGGTCTCTATAAGCCTTATCTTTTTGAAAGAAGAAGATATAAATACGAAGTAGTGAGATATATATACCATTACAAAAAAAGCAAGAAAAACAGGGTTTAGGAATCAAAACATGCATGAGTTGAGTGTTTTGACAAAATTGGCAACTTTTAGAATAAAATGCTCCTTCACATACATATGAATGAAAAGTGATGAAAAAAATAATTCAGTTGCCTGTGGGTTTGTCTGTTACATCTGTAAACAAAAATGTTACTGGGCAAATTTCAAAATTACAGTTTCCTAATATTTATTGCTTATTTAATATTTTAAGGTTGCCAAACCCCAAAGGGCTAATTTTCACTGTGTTTTATTCATTATTAGAGCAGCTGAAATAGAACAGTGATGCACTGAGTGAGAAATAGAACAGAAAAAAATGAGATGAACAACATTAAAAATATATGGATGCGTTTAATATAATATTATCTGGATTAAAATATACCAATAGCAATCACAAAAAATTCCAGTTACTTTTGTGCAAGATTTAACTCAAAATCTTTGAAGGTTTATTATTCAATCTTGCATTTAATTATTTATTCTAGGTGAATTTACTGAGCACTTGCTTTATGTTAGACTGTCATTCTATAAAAATCACGCTAATTAAAACATAGGGAAATATTTTTATCCTAATATTGCTACTTATACATTGTTAACAATTAATGAATTTAAAATATAGGCCTTGAATAAACTTTATCTTAGCCTAGTTCTATGCATTAATTTGAAGGACAGTATAATTATTTTTCAATACTTTTAGTATTCTCAAGGGTTTTTATATAAAACATCAAATTCTCCTTCTCTCCCTCACACACACACATAAGCATACTTTGTTTCCCCAACTAGACATCCCACAATATTATTGTTATTATTGAGACAGAGTTTCGCTCTACTTGCCAGGGTGGAGTGCAATGGCGTGATCTCGGCTCACTGCAACCTCTGTCTCCTGGGTTCAAGCGAGTCTCCTGCCTCAGCCCCCCGAGTAACTGGGATTACAGGCATGTGCTACCATGCCCAGCTAATTCTGTATTTTTAGTAAAGATGGGGCTTCACGATGTTGGTTGGACTGGTCTCGAACTCCTGACCTTGTGATCCGACTGCCTCCGCCTCCCAAAGTGCCGGGATTATAGGCCTGAGCCACCACGCCCGGCCCCTACAATAATATTAATTTATGCTTTTAAGGGTTTTGTGGGTTATTGGTGATTTTTTCTTCTTTCATTACCTTTAATATTTTCTTTTATTTTTAAAATTTATCTTTTCCTTGCTTCTTGAAATGAAGACTTAATTTATTTTCAGTTTTGTTTGTTTGCTTGCTTGTTTTTTGTTTGTTTTTTTAGAGACGGAGTCTCGCTCTGTCGCCCCGGCTGGAGTGCGGTGGCACGATCTCGGCTCACTGCAAGCTCCGCCTCCTGGGTTCACACCATTCTCCTGCCTCAGCCTCCCGAGTAGCTGGGACTACAGGCGCCCGCCACCAGGCCCAGCTAATCTTTTGTATTTTTAGTAGATACGGGGTTTCACTGTGTTAGCCAGGATGGTCTCGATCTGCCAGGATGACCTAGTGATCCGCCCGCCTTGGCCTCCCAAAGTGCTGGGATTACAGGCGTTTGCCACCGCACATGGACGTTTTCAGTATTTTTTAAATGTGCACTTTAAGGTTATAGGTATTTCCTAAATAACACTTTCTTTGCATCTCACAAGTTTTTAAATTTGTGTTGATTTCAACTATAAATGTTACTAGGCAGTGCACTCACCCTAGGTTATTAGTCTTACTTGGAGAAAGAACGCTGCTAACGAATTAATTTAGCTTAAAAGAGAATTTATTGAAGGAAAATACAGAGCAGAGAGTTTATTTAGAGAGACAGTACACTCTGAAAGATGAGGCAGAGCAGGTTACTGCAAGGGAGTGATCCAGCAGCAGTCTGAAAGCTCTGCGTTGGGTTTTTATGAAGCTGGATTTTTTCTTGAAGTTCCTACCCATCAATGTCTGAAGTCTCCGCCATTTTTCTTTGTCTGGTTTTCCCGCTCCTATTTTTTAAGTCCTCTCCTTTCCCACCCCAGGCTTGTGGGACCCTCCTTTCCTATTAGTTGGTGCACATGCATGGGCCTGGTGTTGGATATAAATTTTACTTAATGGTTGCATTGCTCATTACCGCACCCTGCCCCCAGGAAGGTTGTACAGGGGTTGTGCTTGTGCCTGTGTATCTCTTAGGCATTTCTTCTTTGCCTTCTTCCCCTTACAACATGCATCTAGCTACATTCTGACAGGTTAACTGCAGAGTGAATGATTACTTGGCATCTTAATGGGCGTTCTTTCTGCCTAGAAATTTCCCCTCCTCCTTGCCCATATCTAACATGCAGGTTTCAGGTGGTCCCTGGAGGTCCAGACCTCCCTTTTCTCAGGGCTCCCCCTCCTCCTCATGTCTAGCTATCTGCCTGCCCTAACACAAGTATGTTATACGTTTCACCATGACTCCATCTTTAACTCATGAGTTACTTGGAAGACATGATTTTCCTTTTTATACATTTGTGTTTTATAATGTACAACATAATACTGGTATGAAGCAGGAAAAATGAATAAATTATAGGTAGATGCATAGACATGGATAAACCTCACAATGTAATATAGAATTAAAAGGCAAGCAATGGAAGAGTACGTGAGAATGATGCCACTAGTATTAGTTAGGGTATAGTCCATGCTCCTGTAACAAAGATACTCAAAGTGACAATGGCTGAAAAGAAATTTATTTGTCTCTCACTAGTAGTGCAGAGAACGAAGCCGAATCTTGAGGTTTTCCTTCTAGATTGCTATGCAACTGTTGGATGCAGAGAACAATACTCCGAAGTATGGAGTTTGGCATGCTTAGTACTTTGAATTAAAAGAAATCACGAGGTCCAAAAAGCAGCCTAACTTTCTACCCTTCTCTTGTTTCTCCTTACCCCCTAGTACGCGGAGGGACTGTCTCTGTGAGACAGCCACATGCCTAGGCAGATAAAAAGGGATCCCTAGAGAATCTCCAACCTGCCCCACAAGTGTTTACAACAGATGTTTTTGTGCAGATGAGAGAAGCCTCCCAGGGCTGGTCTGGGCATTTCACCCAGCGGCCTGGAGCCAGAAACAGGCACTGGCGGAAGTGGGTGGAGCTATGGAGAATTTGAGTCTTACACAGGGGAGGAGCCTGCTGTCTTCAGCTCATGTATGCGTCCTGGAATCAATCTGTGAGATGGCGGCCTGTTAGCAGGAACCCCCTTGCTTTGCTGATAGTTCTTTTTTTCTTTTCTTTTCTTTTCACCCAATACATTCCATTCAATGTGTATGTGTGCCTAATTTTTCCTGGTTGTGTGACAAGAACCCAGTTTTAGTAGAACTAAGGAGCAAAATTCTGCAACATCTGGAATTTTCTTATTGGACTAAGGAAACATGTTCAAAAGAAATGCAATTGCGTTAAGATGCACCACCCACCCTCCCAACCCAGGAATCTCATCAAATAACCAGGCAAGATTAGCCACTAAAAAAGGAAAATGGCAGGGTTTGCTTCAGTGTTTGTTGTTTTGTTCACCAACCTGATTTTTGCCAGCACCTTTGTGTGTCAGTGGCTCCAAACTGTGAAAGTACTCCAAGATAAAAAGAAGCAGCTGCCTCTATTTTCTTTACTGCCTCCTATATATCTCTGAATTCCTTTTTGTAAATTTGTTTGGTTCGGTGCACAGGAGTCCCACAAAAATATTAGAGTCAAAGAAGGGCCAGATGAAGAAAGTCTATATCACATCCTGAGCTATAGAAAGAAACAGGGGCTTGAGGCTCCTGAGAGGTGGTAGAGTCAAATTATCGGAGCGTGAGGAGAAGAAATGTATGGTGAACAAAGGTTGCCTTGTTATGCAGACAAAACTCTCTTAGGTAATAAAAGTTGTCTGGGAGCAGCTCGCTTCCTGTTACAGATATCCTTAATAAAAAAAAATAAAAAAAAAAAAATCCCGTATGGATATAAATCTTCTTTACGAAAGGGAACTTTATTTTAGGCAGTTGAGTGGAAGATGAAGAACTATTTCTGTGTTGGTTGAGTGCAATTTGTTTTTATTCAAAATAATCAAGATGCCAGGATGGTATATATCGGAGTGATATATCCTAAATCTCTTTAAAATCATTTATCAAAATGATATTGTACAAGGCTTAGTAAATGTAACATGATAATGTAACATTCAAGGAAATTTGTGAATAAGAGATCCAGCTCAGCATTTAACCAAGTCTCTTAAGTGTGGTCCTCACATTGGAAGAATGCCTATGCACGCTTAAGTTTATTGCTAGAGTTTTATTTGTTTGTTTTTTTTCTTGTGATTGTGTGATTTATTTGGAATATGGTTGACAGTGATGTTTTGTTGTTATTTGGAGACCTGTCCTTATTTTTCTTGGTAATAAAGAATAATATTTCAAGGCCCAATTGTTTGCATGACATCATTGAATTTTATTGCTTAATATAGCACCTTCAGAGGGTATAAATTTCTCTGTTTTATTTAACCCCATTATTAACTGTTTGGTCTGAACTTTAAAAAAAATTCAGTCTGTAGGTTGAGAAATAATGACATGATGTGATTTGAACATGCCTACTTTCTAAGGAAGCACACAGCTTTGATATTTTTTTCACCTTAGATTGTTTACGTCTGAGTTATGAAAAGAGAGTTCTCATGGCTACGTTTCTCAGGAACCAGAGGAGCTTGAGGAAGTTGGAGGGACTCTGCTCTGAGCCCTGCTGTCAAGAAAGGGCACAGCAGAGTTTGTTTTGGTGTTGTGTTTGTTCACTGTCCTTCTGATCTTTGTCAGCACCTCTGTGTGTCAGTGGCTTCAGAGTGTGAAAGTACACCAGGATATAAACAAGCAGCTGCCTCTGTTTTATTTACTGCCTTCTATATATATCTGAATTCCTTTTTGTAAAAGTTTGTTCGGTTTTGTGATGGCTTATCCTGAGAGAACAGATCCACAGGGCCTACACTTTATCAGCCTCCTACACTTCATAATCTGATTTTCTTGAATTTCCCAAAATACCTAGGAAATTTAGCATTCTGCTGTCAAAACCACTCTTAAAACATACCTGCAAGTAAATTCCTTTCCCTTCCTCCCTTCCTCCCTTCCTTCCCTGCTTCCTTCCTTCCTTCCCTGCTGATTTATAGGATTTATGATTCTTATTTTTGTAACTTTAATACTTATGAATGTTTTCTCTTTTTTCTATCTATGGCATCTCTCGGCCTACCTTACTGAAGAACAAATATTTATTTATATGAGAAAAGAATTTCGAAAGCAAAGGACTATATATATTTAACGTTTAACAAACTCAAACAAGTTAACTGTTTAGGATAGAATTCTGAAATTAGTGGTTTCCCTGCTTATGAATCATCATCTCAATATTACTCTTATGTCCACAAGATTCTACAGGGGAAGAAAGAGTAAATCCCATATATTCTTAGTTGAAACACATCCCTGTTACAAAAAACAGATTAACAGATTAACAAGAGAAGAACAAACAGAAGTTCATTAACATGCAGATTTCATATATAAATGGAACACACCCAGGAAATGAAAAATTCTCAAAGAGGTGAGTTTGAATTTGAGTTTATATAGCATCTTCAACAAAAACAGTACATTTTTAGAGAAGTGACAAGACATAGAAAAAGGGCTTTGAGTCTCTAGAGGCTGCAACTTGTGGAAAGGCAAATAATTGGCAGATAAATGTTAGCAAAGCCTGTTAATATAGATTCCTCTGACCCTCTCCAGGCTGATAAAGCTCTAAAGTTGCCTTCAGTAATTAGCCTTTGTTCTCTGTGGTAGTAGGTGAGTGGGCACAGAATACCTTTTGTCTTTGTAAGTCTATGTCCTGCTTTTAGGCAAATAGAGGGAGGGCAGAGAACTTTTCTGTCTCTGTTACTTTTTAATTGTCTTCAGCTCAACAACTCTTCATATTTTAGTGCAGCCTATTATGTGATCTCACAATTTTTATTTATATATAACACCACTTAAGGAATGTGACTATAAAAATTCTAACATTATTTGTTGATAATGATTAAACTTACACTCTGGAATGACAACCTTAAGGAGTTTACAGTATAAACCAAGCTTAAGGAGTTGACAATATAGCCAGTTAGAATGGCTATTACTAAAAAGACAAAAAGTAACAGATGCTGGCAAGGATGACAGATAAAAGGGAAATTTTAAACTGCTAGTGGGAATGTAAACTAATACAGTCACTATGGAAAACAGTATAGAGATTTCTCCAAAAATTACAAATAGAACTACCAGGCAATTCATCAATCCCACTACCAGATATTTATCTAAAGGAAAAGAAATCAGTATATCAAAGGGATACCTTCCTCCTGCACCCATGTTTATTGCAGCACTATTTACAATAGCAAAGATATGAAATCCACCTAAATGTCCATCAACAGATGAATGGATAAAGAAAACATTATATATCTACACAATGGAATACTATTTAGCCATAAAAAAGAGTGAAATCATGTCATTTGCAGCAACATGGGTGGAACTGGAAGTCATTATGCTAAATGAAATAAGCCAGGTATAGAAAGAAAAATATTGCATGTTCTCAATCATATGTGGGAGCCAAAGAGTTTGATCTCGTGGAGGTAGAAAATAGAATGATAAGTACTGGAGGGTAGGTAGGGTGTGGGGGCCAGGAATGGAGACACGATGGCTAATGGGTAAAAATATACAATTCGACAGAGGGAATAAGTTCTAATGTTTGATAGCAGTGTAGGATGACTATAGTTGACAAAAATGTATTGTCTATTTCAAAATAGCTAGAAGAGACAACTTGAAGTATCCTTAACACATAGAAACAATAAATACCTGAGGTGATAGATACGCTGAACACCCAGATCTGATCATTACACATTTTATGCATGTCACAAAATATCACATGTACATCATAAGTATGCACAAATATTATATATGTATAAAAAACAAAATGAAAATTGTTTATTAAAATTTAAGCATGTGAAATATATAAAATAAATAAAATTAAAAGATATAAAATATAGGTCAGGCATAGTGGCTCACGCTTGTAATCCCAGCACTTTGGCAGGCCGAGGTGGGCAGATCACTTGAGGTCAGGAGTTCAAAACTAGCCTGGCCAACATGGTGAAACCCTATCTCTACTAAAAATATAAAAATTAGCCAGGTGTGGTAGCAGGCGCCCGTAATCCTATCTACTCAGGGGGCTGAGGCAGGAGAATCGCTTGAACCCGCCAGGTGGAGGTTGCAGTGAGGTGAGATCCCGCCACTGCACTCCAGCCTGGGGAACAGAGCAAGACTCTGTCTCAAAAATAAATAAATAAAGATATAAAATATATAAAACTATAAATTATTCAAATAGAGGTTTGGCATAATTTTCTAATAATAATATGAGAGAAAATTAGTCATGTTAACATTATTCTTAGTTGGTTGTGTGGATATCTGAAAGAATCCAATTTTTATACTGACCTATACTGAAACATAGAAATGGTACCTGACTGGCCAGGCGCAGTGGCTCATGCCTGTAATCCCAGCACTTTGGGAGGCCAAGGCAGGCAGATCTCGAGGTCAGGAGATCGAGACCATCCTGTCTAACATGGTGAAACCCTGTCTCTACTAAAAATACAAAAAAATTAGCTGGGCGTGGTGGCGGGCACCTGTAGTCCCAGCTACTCAGGAGACTGAGGCAGGTGAATGGCGTGAACCCGGGAGGTGGAGCTTGCAGTTAGCCTTCATTGTGCCACTGCACTCCAGCCTGGGCAATAGAGCAAGACTTCATTGCAAAAAAAAAAAAAAAAAAAAAAAAGAAATAGTACCTGACTAAATAAATTATAGCAGTTTTGTCTTTCAAATTTTTCTTTCTAAATTGTACCTTAAGAAGTTTCACATATTTGATCCTCATATCAAAAGTAAAGAATTTTGAAGTTTGCAGATTGAGTTGAAATAATTTTTAAGAGAGGAATGGGGGATATTTCTAATAATATTTAAAGAATAAAAAGTACTTTGTTTTCCTAATTTATTGCAAGGTGCATAACTGAGACTCCTATAACAAAAGAGATTGACAAGTAAAAAGCAAGACCCAAAGACCTGCAGAAAGTGTATTTTTCTTCTTTGATTTAATGAAAAGCAGACATTCATGTAGAAATATAACTGAACCAAAAAAGGGAGTAATTGTTACCTGAAGGTAATACACTGGGGAAACTGTTCAGATTCTTCTTGGCCTCCAGGTATAGTACAGGATTTCTCTGGAATGAGGATCTTACGACCTAGTTTCAGGCAAGGTAGGTCAGAGAATTTCTTTATGAGCATCCTTCAGGGGAGAAATATGGGAAAAGGTCAGAGTGACCTTGCTGCTGTGGTTTTCTCAGCTGTCAAGATGCCGTATTTTGGTGTATAGTGTTCTGAGGCCAGACACCATCCACTACAATAGTGGCATGGAACAAGCCAATGTGAGCATTCCTGTAATCAACTGGGGAGCAAAGAGTGAGGAAGAAGAAGGTTTACCTTAAACCTGAAATTCAAGAAGGCAAGAGACTATTTGTAAATTTTAGAAACATAATTAGTGATTTAATGGTCTGTTCAAAATTGTAAATTCTTTTTTGAGACTGCGTCTTGCTCTGTTCCCAGGCTGGATTGCAGTAGTGTGATCTCAGCTCACTGCAACTTCTGCCTCCCTAGTTCAAGGGATTCTCCTGCCTCAGCCTCCCAAGTAGCTGGGACTACAGGCACGTGCCACTATGCCCAGCTAATTTTTGTATTTTTTGTAGAAACAGGATTTCACCATGTTGGCCAGGATGGTCTCAATCTCTTGACCTTGTGATCCGCCCACCTCGGCCTCCTCCCAAAGAGCTGGGATTACAGACGTGAGCCACCATGCCCGGCCCAAAATTTCAAATTCTAAAATATTTTTTAACTCAAACATCATTTTAAATATCCAGCTCATATGGAACAGAATCTTATAGCATCACTAAATTGTAATTTATTCCAATTAAGATTTTTCAGCCAAATTCAAAAATTAGAACAATAGTCAAGTACTTTGTCACTTATGGGTAAATACCTACTTTTTTCAGAACTTTCTTTGACGATCTTATCCCATTTCATTCTTTGGCATTGCTTATCTTCTGGCTGAAGTGCGTCATCCATTTTATTCCCTAGCATTGTGATCTATCTTCACTTTACTCATTGCTACAAGACTGATTGGAAGATTCCTTTTAGAATATATGCCCACACTAGGATAAAAAATAACACTGTAGTCGCCTTTGGTTCTTTACACTTCCTCCTCTAAAACTTCCCTAGCTCAAAATTCCAGTGCTCTCAGACTTACGAGTTCAATAATTTTGAGTTCCTAAGGATTTTTGGTGTTTTTTGTTTGTGTTACCAAACCAGGCTCATTTATCCAATGTGTAGCAAGGCAATCACTGAGACATCAAGATTTGCAGCAAAGCAAGGATTTATTTATGAGGCACCCAAGTGAGGAGATGGGAAAGCAATTCTCAAATCCACCTCATTTATGGGTCATAAGCAGGAGTATTTTAGCAACTGGACTGAGGGGTTGGGGATTGGGTTATGAGGAGCCATCTGTTGATTGGCTAGGATGGAGGAAACTCCAGGGACCATGGATTAAGTACCAGAGTGCAACTATCTGGGTCACCTTTCACTTCAGAAACAGATCCACAAGAACATGGTCCTAGTCATTGAGGGTCTTTTGGTTTTGTTTTTGTTTTTGCTTTTATTTGGTTCCAGGGGTGGAGTTTTGACTTCTTTTTAACATCAAAAAGTCAACCATTTGACACTAATGCAAACTTACTTGAAGGGTTGGTGGTCTCAACTGGTTTGAGCTAGGTTCAAGACTGAGTCTTCATTTCCTGATAAACAACTTAGACAACATCTTTTGATCCATCATAGTGAGATGTTATCTATAGGAACATTGCAGAAACTATCCTGAGGCTATGTGACATTTACAAATAAGCAGCACAGCTATCAATGGTTAAACAAACAGCTAAAGGTTATAGTTAATAACTGCCTAGAGAAATGTCAATTACTCACTTCCTAATCATTAATGGCTATCTGGGCACTGGTTTCATTTGTCTTAAATTAGAGATTCATGAGTCTGTCAGGTTACACACTGGCCCATCAGTCCAGGCACTTCATTCAACATTCCCTCTTGCTTCGCTACTCTTTACCTCCCATGTAAAATCACATCAAGCTATGCATGGATAGTCCCAAATAAAAAAGGCACATGTAACACCATTCTCTCTTATTCTGACTCCACATCAAGTTAACTAGGTTGTAATATCTTAGTCTTCTACTCAAGTCCTAGGTAGAGAAAATGAGGCACTATACACTCTATGTATTTCCCTTTTGGAATCTCTTCATGTTCTACTTAAAGGATATCAGTAATTTTGAATTTAGTGGTATGCAATTATAATAATAAATAGTTTGGTATATATTGACCTAAAAACCTGCATCCTTATTTTGAAAAGAAAAGACAATATACACAAGAATTGACTATGGATCAAATGGCTATTATTTAATAAAAATTCTTACATAGAGATATTTTGAAATCTTTTTTGTTGCACAGGTATGCCATATTTCAATTTTAAATGAATTGCTAGATCCTGATTTTAAAAGATAACTCTGTTCTGAGTCATGCCAAAACCCTTTCACAAATTTTCAAACAGAATTTAAAATGAAAAGAGAATCATTAAAAACACATGGATGTGATAAGAAGGAACTTGGGACAAGACCATTAGTGTCTGTTCAGTTCCTTAGGAAAGAAGATGAAAGATAACTATAATGTCAAGATACATCATGTTTACCCTAAAAATATGGAGCAGGCTATTCATGTGAAATATATTCCATTAATTTTAGGAAACCTTGAGAAACAAAATTATTTAAGGTAATGACTACATGAATTTTCATGAATAGGAGTCTAGTTGAAATTTATCATCATATCTTTGTTAATGATTATTTTTACAAGAAAAAATCCAAATGATTGCACAAGCAGTACAGTCCTAACTTGCACAAAAAATGACTAAATCAAGAACGTAATCCCAGACTGGAAAGTTTATATATGTTACTTTACTTAAACACTGAAATTACACTAAATGTAATTTCCTGATTCTAGTATTCATGAAATTTTATTTTAAATGTATATATTTTGATATTGAAATAATGTAACTTTAACAAAAGAAGCTAATCTATATGAAACATTATAAAGTATGACAAGGATTAAATATGTTTATTAAATATGATTGATTTTTAGGTATCTGAATGAAATTTGAATATTGTGCACTTAAATTATTAATCTTTTGCAAGATTATTATTGACTATAATGTTTTTAAATTAAATCTTTAAATAAATATTTTAAAATGTCAGTTTAGTTTGAGAATCTTTCTCAACTCTTTTGGGTTCCATGCTTATATGGCATTCCTAAATGCTGCTAATATTAAATGTCTTATTATTCTTCAACTTATTGTTAGCTATATACTTGGTTTATTTATCGTCTACCAACAGATTATAAAACTCTAAAATTCTATACTTATAATAGGTTCCAAACGAAGGTGAAATGATTATGTGGTCTTAATAACATTAATCAAAATGTCATTTTTAACAATTTAGGGTGAAACAAATGGCCGGTATTATGATGCATTAATAACAAATTTCCTAAAGAAGGGATTTATGTCCAATATAACAGAGCAAAAGTAACATAAGTTTTTTTCCTCTATGAGTAAGTGCAGGGTTGACTTAGGTATTAATACATGCAAACATTATAATCACTGAGCTAGAATTCTCCTGACGGGGGCCTCATTTGTCCCTTTCTCAATTGATTGTCACCTTAACATCCATTTTTAGGCAATCAAGGTAAGCTGTAATTTAGACTGAGGTCAAGAAACACTAAAATGAAATGGTAATATGTGACACAGATATTAAAATACTGGGTAAAGTCTTTTGTATTGTTTTTCTTTTCTAGTAGTAAATAAGATGGAAAGCATTTCCAAACAAAGAAAACTATAACTCATACAAAAATTGGAAGCTAAGGCCAGTTATGGAGGCTCACACCAATAATCCAGTGCTTTGGGAGGCCAAGATGAGAGGATTGCTTCAGGTCGGGAGTTTGAGATCAGACTGGGCAACCTGGTGAGACCCCGTCTCTACAACAACAATAGCAACAACATTAGTTGGGTGTGGTGCAGTGCACCTGTAATCTGAGTTCTTCAGGTGGCTGAGCAGGAGGATCATATGAGCCCAGGAGTTCGAGGCTGCAGTAAGATATGATCAGGCCATTGTTGCACAGAAAGCTAGAGATTTTGAGCTGCAGAGTACTTGCTGAGTTAGCTTGGAACTAAATTGAGAAGGGTGTTGGCAGGCCTGCTAATAATTTTGGATTTTTGCTACAGAGAGTGAAGTTCCACAATAGAGTCCTAAGAAGAGAATTAACATTAATATATTTGATTGTTTCCCCCAAAAGTAATGGATGGACAGAGTAGAGAACAGACTGCTAGGGGGGAAAAAGCCAGCTGTAATGAGATAATGAAGGTATAATTAAGGCAAATAACTGCAGATGGAAAAGCAGATTCTTTAGATATTTCTGTTTAATTATTCTCCCAAGAAGGGTAAATGTTTTGTTTACAATATCTTTTAAAATGATCAGACATTGAATAATTTTCTATATTTGGGTATTTTAAAATCTTCAGTAAAATATGCCTTAATTATTTCATAGGTCAGTGTAACAGTGGTATCTAATTTATTTTGAATGAATTTATTTTTAACCTACAACTTGTTGGTTAACATAGGGAGAGTTCCTTCTATAAAAAAAAAAAAAAGAAGAAGGAGAAGGAGGAGAAAAAAAAAAAAGAAAAACAGAAAAAATGAAAGAAAAATGCCTTCTAATTAGCCCCTGAGGTAACTTCAGATTGCATATAACTTTTTAAAGGAAAATTATACTGCCATGTTTTCACCTCCTTTTTAATAATTCAAAAAAAAAACAAAAATAGCTACGTAACATAGAAGAAAGTGCTATAGAAATTAAAATGAATTATATAGAATGTACAAAAAATAAATTCATTCAAAATAAATTGTAAATGAAGCAAAAAAAATTTATGGGACAAAGAAAACACATAATAAGATCATAGGTTGAAATAAAAATATATCAGAAATCATGTTGTATATAAACACACAAAAATCCAATTAAATATCTGTCTTTATTCTAAAATAAAATGAAGAAAATGCACTATATTCAGTTCAGAAGAAACTCTCCTTAAATATAAATCTCCAGGAGGTAACTTCATTGAAAAATATAGACCATGCCCACCCTTCAAAAAAGAAAGTTAATGTAGCAATTTAATAACAGATATAGTAGAGATTTTAATTCAAAAGGAAAACTATATAAAAAGGACGTTTCCTTTTGTTAAAAGAGCAAATCCATTTTTAAAAAATGTAAAGAGAATGTTTGCAAGCATGTTTGACTAACTTCAATTAAAAGAACAGAATAGAAATTCTCAAACAGTGGAAAAATTAAACTTCTGTTTTATTAAATCAAATTTTAACTGGGGGGCCATTGGACTGGGGCATCTGTAGCCCTGTAGTTTCTTCAGAAGCAAACTAAAGCTCAATGTAAATCATAAAACAGATTTAGACATTTTATCAATCAGAAACCATCTAGCAACCTTTCACATCAACTAGCCTCTAACTGGGAATTTCCACTGTAACAAATCAGATATATTTTCTTTGTCTTCCTTCCACATCAGCCTATGAAAGCTAGCTACCCATGTGCTGCAGCAGAACTCTCAGAACCTCTTCTGTTTCTGAGCGCTGCCCAATTCATAACAGTCTTTTTTTTTTCTCAAATAAACTCTGAGAATTTATTATATCTAAAGCTTTTCTTTTGACAGTTATGATGGGAGAGGTGATCATCTGAAGTAGACCTTCAGTGATGACTAGGAGCAATGAGAAAATAGGTGTAGGTTCCCCTCTGAGCCTCTTGCACTGAACATTGGGAGGTCACCATTAATAGGTCCCTCTTAAATAAGAGCTCCATAATGTATGTTGAGTTCTCTGAGTTTATTTGAGCATTTTTATCTCAACTGGGTTCAGAAGTCATGGCAGAAACTAGACTGGTTCCAACAGAGAGGTCTCAGGTATTAGCATGGGTCAGACAAAAAACTGGACTGGGTTCAGTAGGAAGGTCCACTCTAGGTAAAGTTACAAAAAGAAAGGAAGTAATGAGTTCATCTGAATCCAAGACATCTGGGACTTCTACATCTCAGAACCTATCCTTTTCTAAAGAAATGCATAAACCATACCACAAATAATTTAGAATTTTGGTGGCTGCAATGGGGAGATTTTAACCTAAACAAAAATTGCTCATCTATGGGGCATATTGAAAAGAAAAAGGGATTTTGAGAGCCTCAAAAACAACGGGATGTATTTTTTACTGGCATGCAGATGCTGCTAAAAGACTAAATGAGTCAAAATTTCATCTCCAAAAGACTCCTCAGAAAAGGCAAATGAAAATCTTAAGTAACTAGTGAGAAAAAATTATATGTTGACTAACTTAATTTCAACTGAACCTTCTTTCTTTCCCTCTATCCTCCTCCGTCTAATTACTCTGAATCTGCTAGCCTTTTCACTAAGTTATGTCAGCTGAAGAATGACAAGGTTTATAAACCTGGAAAGAAGAGCTTTATTTCTCATAAAGGGTGGAAGCCTGCAGGGTGGCCATTCTGACAAGCTGGGAGGCATAGTCTCCAGCCAGAAACCAGAAACGGACACTTGGAGGACTGTAAGAAAAATACCAGGATTTATGCAGAAAGGAGTGGCAAAATATACATATTCAAAAAGCTATGAAGGAATCATAAATAATTGTGAAAGGAGAAGCATGCATATACAATTAAACTTCATAACTCTCCATGGGACCCAGGTTCAACAGTGAAGTTTTCGGCCTTCTGACATCAAAAGGTGAAGCAGAGGCCATGAAAACTCACTGCAACATCCTGTGTAGCCTGGAGGGAATACCGGTCGGTTGCTTATTCCAAATTGCAAAAGGGAGGGTCAGCTTCCAGTAGCTGGTTGAGAGAGTCTTTCTAAAGGGCTAGTTTCTGTTTAGCTCTTAGAGAAGAAAGCCTAATAATGGCAGTTAACAAGGGTGTAGGTATAATGAGATGTGTCCCATCTTGTATCCTGTCATGGACAGGAACTCAGTTTACAAGGCTTCTCAGGGGTCTTCTTGACCAAAAGGGGAGCATTCAGTCAGTTTGAAGAGCTTAGGATTTCATTTTAATTTTTCAGTTATCTTCCAAGTCTAGAAAACTAGATAAACGCCTTATAAAGTTAGTCCCTGAGATCAACTGGTTCTGCTCCTTTAACCACCTTTATTCCATGAACAAAACTTAGAGCCCAAAGCAATAGTGAAAGTTTTCTCTGTCCCAGGAGAAAACCCCCAGAAACTTGTCAATGGATTTAGACTTTTCATGGAAGCACATAACCCAGGACACCTTGATCTTTCCAAATTTATTCATGATACTGGAACTTGGTGAAGGCCATGAATGGATGGCTGAAGCCACGTGGAAGGTACCTGAGAAAGATATCAAATATTCAAATACTGAGTCTTTCAGTAATGGACTGAAAAAAAAAAAAAAACTAGGAAAATAGCAAGCCATAGCTTAGAAATCTATCCCTTGCCAAAATATTTCCTTCAAAAAATAACCTGACTAGGCTGGTATTCAATCTTCTAAACAGAAAAAGAATGAACCAGTTTACGACTTTAACGCAAGATTAGAAGTACTATTTGTAAAACATCCTGTTGTATCTATGCTGAGTTCAGGCACTTAAATGTTTTATCTGCACTTTCTGTTAATGAGCTCCACCCCACATTCAGTAATGTAGTTTTTTTTTTTTTTTTTTGATCTTCTAAAGGTTTATTGAGTCTGGTGTTGATGTTGGTTTCTTTTTTTTTTTTTTTTATTATACTTTAAGTTTTAGGGTACATGTGCACATTGTGCAGGTTAGTTACATATGTATACATGTGCCATGCTGGTGCGCTGCACCCACTAACTCGTCATCTAGCATTAGGTATATCTCCCAATGCTATCCCTCCCCCCTCCCCCCTCCCCACCACAGTCCCCAGAGTATGATATTCCCCTTCCTGTGTCCATGTGATCTCATTGTTCAATTCCCACCTATGAGTGAGAATATGTGGTGTTTGGTTTTTTGTTCTTGCAATAGTTTACTGAGAATGATGGTTTCCAATTTCATCCATGTCCCTACAAAGGATATGAACTCATCATTTTTTATGGCTGCATAGTATTCCATGGTGTATATGTGCCACATTTTCTTAATCCAGTCTATCATTGTTGGACATTTGGGTTGGTTCCAAGTCTTTGCTATTGTGAATAATGCCGCAATAAACATACGTGTGCATGTGTCTTTATAGCAGCATGATTTATAGTCATTTGGGTATATACCCAGTAATGGGATGGCTGGGTCAAATGGTATTTCTAGTTCTAGATCCCTGAGGAATCACCACACTGACTTCCACAATGGTTGAACTAGTTTACAGTCCCACCAACAGTGTAAAAGTGTTCCTATTTCTCCACATCCTCTCCAGCACCTGTTGTTTCCTGACTTTTGAATGATTGCCATTCTAACTGGTGTGAGATGATATCTCATAGTGGTTTTGATTTGCATTTCTCTGATGGCCAGTGATGATGAGCATTTTTTCATGTGTTTTTTGGCTGCATAAATGTCTTCTTTTGAGAAGTGCCTGTTCATGTCCTTCGCCCACTTGAAGAATCAATATCGTGAAAATGGCCATACTGCCCAAGGTAATTTACAGATTCAATGCCATTCCCATCAAGCTACCAATGACTTTCTTCACAGAATTGGAAAAAACTACTTTAAAGTTCATATGGAACCAAAAGAGAGCCCGCATCGCCAAGTCAATCCTAAGCCAAAAGAACAAAGCTGGAGGCATCACACTACCTGACTTCAAACTATACTACAAGGCTACAGTAACCAAAACAGCATGGTACTGGTACCAAAACAGAAATATAGATCAATGGAACAGAACAGAGCCCTCAGAAATAACGCCGCTTACCTACAACTATCTGATCTTTGACAAACCTGAGAAAAACAAGCAATGGGGAAAGGATTCCCTATTTAATAAATGGTGCTAGGAAAACTGGCTAGCCATATGTAGAAAGCTGAAACTGGATCCCTTCCTTACACCTTATACAAATATCAATTCAAGATGGATTAAAGATTTAAACGTCAGTAATGTAGTTTTAAAAAGTAAATAAACGACTGGAAAGCCTCTAATGTAGCCAAGTTAGTTGCCAAATATGCCTTTCTAGCATATAGACTATTTTTAGCTGGTTGTTTTGGGATACTTTAGTAAGAAAAAATAGTTCTAAGCTTGTCCATGCCTTATTAAATGGTATGCACCCAATTGGAAGTGATGAAGGATAGTAAGTTGTCTTTGAAATCCAAGCATGCTTCCTATTGTCATGCTGACATTTGAGTGTGATTCCTCAATTTCTTTTGAAATCCCCTGGTAAGTCTATGCTGTATTCAGTAACAGCACACCCCAGCATGTGCCAATAACTTTTGTGGCCACTCTTTTGTAGCACTGGTAGGGAGCAGTAGCAAGGAGCAGCCAGGTTGTATTATTTGTACTTACCCACTACTTAACAACACATTAAGCATGCAGTGATTTTGAACTATTGAACGAGACAATACAGAGTTCCAAGAGAGAAATACTTGGCTCCTCATCAGTCAAAGATTGATCAATTTTTTTTTTGTTTATGAGGAAAATTAAATGAGATTTGATGACATTCACTCTTAATTTCAGCATTCATGGTTTTGCTGTTTGTTTTTATGTTCACTTTGCCAAATTATTCCACAACAAATTGTGAGTCTTTAAACTCTGTGTTTGGAAGCACTGTAGGCTGCCTCAGTTCGATATATCTTAATATTAAAAGTTAAATAGTTGTCTCATAATATTACATATCACATTGTCAAGTTTTAAACAAAAATAAACATTATTTTCATTGATAATTTATAATTAGCTCTATAGGTTGTTAAGAAAGTGAGGCTGATATGAAATCATGAGAAAAATATTGTTCTATATAGATCTAACAATCAATAGTGAATTTCCAAAATATTAATTGCTACATTATGTCAAGGGTCATTCTAGGATGAAATATTTCACAGCACTTTGAAAGCATATGAGTCATCATAGCTAACAATAGTATAAACTTGTCAGACTTAAAGATCAGTGTACAACGGTGTGAGTTTATTCTTTTTAGTTTTATTTTCTATTACTAAGTATAGTTTTTCATCAGTTTCTCTTTAGAGTAATATATTATTTTATTATATTCAAATAATATTTTACTTATTAAAAATTAATAAAAGAAAAACAGTGATGAAAATATAGTTTTCAAAAGCAAAATTATCAAACTGAAAACAATGAAATATAAAATTTGCAAAGTATGCAAAAGTTTACTTGGTTGTACATGAATCAGACCTGATGATAACGAGCAATTTTAACTAAATGTATTAGGTTTTGAATTATTATCAAAAGCGTTTTTTAAACTAGGTAACATATTTTAAACGTCCATTCAATTAAATAAGAATTATAAAACCCAACTGGCAGAAACATCTCCAGCTTTACTAGTTGTTGTAAACTCTAGAAAAATCAAGTTTTCTCTGAAGATTAAAATATTTGCATACATAGTTATCTGAAGGTTGTTAGGAAAAAAGTCCATAGTAAACTTTTTGTTATAATTAATTTGATTAGTATTAATTATAAATATTATAGACTAAAACACAGCAGTACTGAGAGAGGTGATCACCCCCTTCCACATGGCTGCTGTGACACTCTGCACTGCCGGTTCACCTGCTCCCTCACTAGGCACTCCTTCTCAGTTAATTTTATTACTTTTTTAAAAACTCACTGCCTCTGAATATTTCAGCGACTCAGGACTGTACTTTTAGGACTTCACTATTCTCTATATGATCTCTTGCAGTTCCATGCTCTGAGCACTCTTAATGTGCTAATGACTACCACAGTTACACTGGTTCTCACCAAATCTTGTATTTATTCACTGCTCACATGCCAACAATTAAACATCAATTAGTTTACAGTCAAACTTTTTATTATTCTTCATAAGCCCTTTCCATCCCTTTCATTGTATATCTTACTAAGAACTTTAACCCGCAATTCACATCATTGTTCCATGGTGCTTGGAGTAACACTTAACTCATTCTCTCTCTCTCTCTCTCTCTCTCTCCCCCCCAACCCCACCCTGTCACACACACACACAAACACACACACACACACACACTTCATTTCATCATTTATTTATTTATTTATTTTTTTAATTAATCAATTTTTTTTATTATACTTTTAAGTTCTAGGGTACGTGTGCACAACGTGCAGGTTTGTTACATATGTATACATGTGCCACGTTGGTGTGCTGCACCCATTAACTCGTCATTTACATTAGGCATATCTCCTAATGCTATCCCTCCCCCTCCACCCACCCCACAACAGTCCCTGGAGTGTGATGTTCCCCATCCTGTGTCCAAGTGTTCTCACTGTTCAATTCCCACCTATGAGACAGAACATGTAGTGTTTGTTTTTCTGTCCTTGCCATAGTTTGCTCAGAATGATGGTTTCCAGCTTCATCCATATCCCTACAAAGGACATGAACTCATCCTTTATTATGGCTGCATAGTATTCCATGGTGTATATGTGCCACATTTTCTTAATCCAGTCTATCACTGATGGACATTTGGGTTGGTTCCAAGTCTTTGCTATTGTGAATAGTGCCACAATAAACATATGTGTGCATGTGTCTTTATAGCAGCATGATTTATAATCCTTTGGGTGTATACCCAGTAATGGGATGGCTGGGTCAAATGGTATTTCTAGTTCTAGATCCTTGAGAAATTGCCACACTGTCTTCCACAATGGTTGAACTAGTTTACGGTCCCACCAACAGAGTAAAAGTGTTCCTATTTCTCTACATCCTCTCCAGCACTTGTTGTTTCCTGACTTTTTAATGATTGCCATTCTAACTGGTGTGAGATGGTATCTCATTGTGGTTTTGATTTGCATTTCTCTGAAGGCCAGTGCATTTCATCATTTATTGACAAGCTAAAAAATAATCCCTTGTGTTCCTACAGGATTTGCCTCTAGGGCCCTATCTATTGTCATTTTCTATCCTATTTTCTTCACTTATTCCCTTTCAGTGTAGCCTACATCTTTGTTGTTCTTCCAATTTACCAAAGGAACATTCAATTTAGAGACTTTCTGCTTGCTGTTTTCCAAGCAAGTAGTTGGAAATATCTGGAAAGTGGTTTTCTCAGATATTTTATAATAAAACGTTTCACATTATAGTGAACAATATTCTGAATATTGTGAAATAGTGAGACTATATTCTAAAGCACTTATCTCTCTGGTGTTTTACTGTGCATTTGTTTGTCTGTTAGTTTTGCTTCTCTCTCTCCTATTTAAAATGTCAGCTTTCAAGAAAAGAAATTGTGTTGTATTTACTGCAATATACTCAATAGCCAGTAGAGCGTCTTGTGCACTTGGATGCTCCATTACTGTGTACTGAATGAAGGAATGAATGAATTACTTCATTCAGTACACACAGAGAGACACTGGCATAATATGAAAAAATTAACTTATAAATGTATAAAAGTGAATACTATCTAATGTAATTGGATATTAACATATAATAAAGAAGAAATTTTTATTCATTCTGTATTAATAAACTGAAACTTCTGTAGTTTGCATTTAATCAGGTCTGTAGCCAATTATTCACTGTTTTCTTGCATATCTCTTTTGCTTGCTGTTTTGCAAAACTTTTTTATATATGAAGGAAATAGATTTTCATTAGTCACATGTATTGTGAATGTATTTTTAGTTTGTCTTTTACATTTTCATTTTATATGTTTGGTTTTTTTTTTCTATTTGTAAAAATATAATTGAGTCAAATGTATCACTTTTTTTTCTTTAATGGCTTATGGGTTTTATGACTAATTTGGAAAGGCTCTCCCTTCCTCAAAATTATTATTGTTTAATACTCATAATTTTTCTTCCAGAAAGTTTTTGATTGATTATGTTAAAGCTTGTATCCATTTGGATCTATTTTATTTTACTTTTTAATTTTTAATTTTTATGTGTACATAGGAGGTATATATATTTATGGGGATGTGGGTCTATTCTAAATGTAAGTAATAAAGTGGGGATCTACATTTTTTCCAGTTATTGATATACTTTTCCCCATAAAATTTTCTGGTAATTCTTTATTTTTACATTTATATTTTGTGTTTGAATTTTGAAACTTGAAGACACTTTCATTAATACTTTTCTATTGTACTAGAAATGAGAATGGTAACATTAAATCAAATTGAGGTAAGAAAGGATAGCATTTGAGATGTGCTGCAGTATTTTGTTGTTGCATTTTGGAAGGCAAAAAAGGAAAAAATTATAAAATATTACACCAATGTGCTTTAAGCTTATAAAATTAGCCAAGCATTTAGTATTTATAGCTAAAATTGGGAAAAGACATATTGTTATACCTTTATGAGCAGAATTTATTGCATCGTGTTGTCTGCTAATTTGGAACTGTGAAATATAGAGTGAGAATATTTAATATTAATATAAAAATTACTTATGGCTCTATATTGGGTATATGGATTCCAAATCTATGACCAAAATGTCAAGTAATTGACTCCCTTATTTCTTAACTTTCTCCATTTGTCTCTTCCCTCCATAAGCATTCACTGTGGCCTGTTTAGTAGATTCAAATTTTATGTCAGTTATAAAAGTGTGACTCATGCTACTGGAGGATGTGAAAGAATCACTCAACTGTGCAGCCTGGATTGCAAATAAGATCACTGAAAAATGCATACCCCATTGGCCTTATTTCACACAATTTGCCTTGTTTTATATTAGAATGTGTTAGAGAGAAAAGGAAGGCAGAAGCTAAGGAGATATTGGGTTAGAAGCAAGAGATGAAATGTCCAGTGAAAGAAGTTACTTATTATCAAAAAAGACTGTGATGTTCTGACAGTAATACAGAAGAAGATGCTGGAATATGTATATGAAAATATTTATAGTTTTACAAATTTCATGCTGAAATGTCTCCATCTCTTTTTGATAGGGATACAGATTTTGTCACCTCTTCTTCATAAAATTATATAAATATAAATATATACATATACTCACACACACACACATATAGTTTACCTTTCAACAACACAGGTTGGAACTGAATGGGTCTATTAATATGTCAATTTCTAAAAAAAAATAAATATATTGGAAAAATTTTTGAGATTTGTGACAATTTGAAAAAAACTCACAGATGAGCCATGTAGTCTAGAATTAATGAAAATTTAAGAAAAAGCTAGGTATGTTATGAACTTATAAAACATATGCAGATACTACTCTATTTCATCATTTACTAACGTAAAATATCACAAATCTACTATAAAAAGTTAAAATTAATTAAAACTTATACTTAGTTAACACTAAAAATATTAATCAAAACTTACTAAACACTTATAGATCCTACATGGTGTCATTCACAGTCCAGAGAAATGTAAATGAATATAAAGATGGATTATTAGATCATAACTGTGCAAAATTAACTAAGTAAATACTCTTCTGTAATAATTTCAAAGCTACCTCCCATTGCTATTGCAGTAAGTTCAAGTTTTTTGACTATTCACTTAAAACGCCTTATGCCACTAATCTTCTTCATATGAGCAGCTCATCTCTCCAGTAAATTGTATATTGCAGTAAAAAAAAAAATCTCTCCTATTTCTGGTATATTTTTCATCCTGTTCATTACAATACCATATACCTTGAATAACACCATGAAACCCTTACAAAGTACTACTAGTGATGCTGGAAGTGCTCCCAAAAAGCAGAGAAAAGTCGTGACATTACAAGAAAAGTTGAATTGCTTGATTTGTACCATAGATTGATGTTTGCAGCTGTGGTTGCCTGTCATTTCAAACAATCTCATAAAGAGATAATGTAAACTTACGGTATCAACAAATACAGTGCAGTACTGTAAATGTATTATCTCTTTCTTATGTTTTTCTTAATAACATTTTCTTTTCTATAGTTTACTTAATTGTAAGAATACAATGTATAATACATATAACATACAAAATACGTGTTGACTGTTTATGTTATCCATAAGGTTTCAAGTCAACAGTAAGCCATTAGTAGCTAAGTTTAAAGAAGTCAAAAATTATATGCAGATTTTCAAATACACAGGGCGTTGGCTTCCCTAACTCCCAAGCTATTCAATGATCAACTGTGTGCGTATGTATATATATCTGTGTGTGTGTGTGTGTGTGTGTGTGTGTGTATTTATGTGTGCATTTTACCAAAATCAGTGTATAGTTGTTTTTTATGAAGATGTATTTACTCAGACATTATTCCAGTGTGGAGCAATGACTTTATGTGTGTTAGAGATGTTGCCTAGAAAATATTCTAATCTAATTTCACTGAAAATAATAATAATAATAGTCAATTGTTCATGAGTAGCCAGTTTTGTAAGTCTATTTCCTGGACTGATGTCTTGATTTCTCCCACAGTATTAGTATGTAAGGAGAAGTATTTTTCTTGGCTTTTTCAAAAATCCACCTTTTTATTTTGAAGTAGATCAACAATGCCAGCATGAGGCTTCTATTTCTAAGAAAGTTTTCTTTGTGGCTGTATTCAGTATCTACACTCCAGCTCTCAGATCATGTCAGAAGATCAAGCCAACTTTGAAATGTTAATCAATGTGCAATAAAGTAATGTGCACATGAATGACTGAATTCATTTTAAAACTTTTACAATAACATAAGAATTATTAATAAACCATGAACACTGGTAGTATTTTGAGATCTAGGGAAACAGAAAAAAGGAGGGAGAGCAGGTGACAGTAATGAAAAACTATACAAAAGAACATGAATGGTTTATATATTGGTTTCAGTATTTTCACAAGGGACTATCATTTTTTAAAATGTCAACCAGAAAAGTAAATGTCCACCTTGCTTGCTTACTCAGTGTCAGAAAACTCACCATTAATCTAATAAACAGCATTTCCCCAAGCTAGAAAACTTATTTAAAATCTTTCCAAGGCAAATATCCTTTCATAAGCATAAATCATTTTCTTTTGAACTCTATCTGAACTCAAATTACCATAAAAATATTGAGATAAGCACTATTCTAACTGCCATGCATGAAGCACCTTATCTAGATATTTTAACTGAATCTTCATTTTATACATAAAAGATTTGCACCTTAAAAACATTTATAGTAATTTTAATCAACAACCAAAATACAAGAGTTCTTTCACCTGGCTTTAGGGTTGTGGTCACAGTTAGTCTGTTGATTTCCTTTCTTTTGTCCCCCCATAAACATGTAAACAGCTCAAATTTTTTTAATGTTTTTTCAAATTTTGTTCTCAATATTATATTCCTTAAATTTATCAATTTTATTCATTTTGGATAAAATGTAATAACTAATTATTACTTTTTATTTTAGGCAAACTTTGTAACAGATTTCAGCATGTACATAAAAATAATAAAAATAACATAGTTCAAGTTTCTGATACATTATAATTAAGATTACAAACAACTTAGGGACTATCTCTATTCCAACTTTATACAGCACCAATTTTTGTAAAATTTCAATAATGTAAAAATTGTATTTCTTGGTTATTTTAGAAATTATATTAATGTATAATATGTAAAAATAAATGGATTTATACCACACATGCACAGAGGTGTGCACACAGACATACATACCTACCCCCACATATATGAATGTCTGACCTAAAGTGACATTGATTACTGTTATGACAATAAAAAAAATTTATTTATAACCTATTTGAAAGCATGCATATATCTTTTAAATAACATACATGAATATGTACCAAAATGTGCATCTAATAGATAAAAATAGGTTATCATTACAGAACCACAACTGTATTCAATGCAATATCAATATTACTTTGTTTACTTGAGGTTATTTTATTTTTAATACTCTCAGATGAATAAAACATATTCATGAATACGATACCAGAACTGGTTTAATTGAGGAAGCATCATCTGTTAAATCACTGTGTCTCTGAAACTGGACTGAACAGTAATGGCTACCATAAGTGGGCTCATTCACATTTCTTTTGGGGATATAGTAATAGCACTTAAAGAAATTTGGCTTAGCTGCTTAGTCTTCATCTGTTTAGCCGGATATTTTAACTGGATATTCCATCATCAATTCTCAAATCAAAATAAGCCAGACATAGCTGTTTGTGAAATTCATCTTTCTTTTCATTCTCAGGTATCAGATAGTCATCTTGGATAAAATTTTAGATTGATCTATAACAGAATTCTTCTCAGTAAAAATGAGCTTATGTTCTCAAAGCCATGGTGCCTAGCACTTAATAAGAACTTAATTAAGGAAAGAAATTGATATGGCCAGAACCTTTGTATTATGATACATATGTTTATAAATTGTAAGATTTATAGTTTCTTTTGATATTTAATAATAATGCTTATTATATTACAGATGATTAAAACACATATCTAAAAATCTAAGGGTAGATATATAATATTCTCTTTTATTGGGGATGAGAAATATTGACATTAAAATAGTACCCTAAAATCATAATTTTTATTGCAGGTATTCTTACAAGATTTATACCTTAGTACATCTCCATTTCTCTCCTCTGTTACATATATGTGTTTATACAGCCACAGCATACACATCTTTGTTTTTGCAAAATAGAATTAATCTAGACAGTAGTCTGAAATTCATTTGCTTCACTGGACAATATATACTTCATATTAATACTTGAATGCCTCTTTATTAAAAAATACACTAGAAATACACTAGATAACAACATGCATCCCTAAACACCCATATAGTCTGTATATGTGCTTGTGTTTGTATACACAACACACACATAAAAGTTTAGGTAAATGGGATTAAACTATGAAACTATGCACTGTATATTTTAAAGCAAACATTTCTCTCCTCATATTAATCTGTCTCATTTTCCTCTTTTTTTGACTCACCATTTATTCACCATTGCCACCTACTCCATCCCCTATAGGTATGGTGTTTATCCTCCCATGCTCTATACACGTTACAGCTGATTCCAGATAAGAAGCTGAGATCTACATTTATCATATAATTTCTAGATGAGAAACTGCCAATGCGATGCCCCGGCATGATATTTGGAAGATTGAAGAAAAGCTCTTAGGGGCCATTTATTCTTTTGCTGCAGGTGTAGAAGGGACTGTGGAAAGACATAAACTGCACAGCTGCTTTTTCCTGAGCTTTTGTGGACCACTACCTTCATGATTCAGGTTGAAAAAGTCATCAAGCGGCAGCTTCTCTGATTGTGGAAGCCCCTTACTGCCTATATCATAAACACTTCATACATACAATTCACAGATGGTCTTATGTTTTCATCACACACACACACAACACACACACACACAACACACACACATACACACAGATTTCATCAGTGTTAGCTTTACAGCAATATTATCAACATGGGGTTAGACACTTCTCATCTTGTTTTTGTCACTCATCCCTACCTTACAAAACCCCAACGAATCAAATTAGACCTTGAATGTAAGAGCTACAGTTCATAAAGTGGTTGTACCTCGGTAGAGTCACTCATTCATTTTTTTCCATTGACTTATTTTTTACCATTATCAAAAATGCATATGAAATATCATTGAATATATATACTTACATCCTAGTCTTTGGGTTTGTATGAATGACTATTAATGGATTTGTGCTACATAAATATATGTGTACTTTTAAAATTAGTTTTAAGAGATGCTGCCAAATTACTTTTGCAAAAGTACAACAATTTAAGAGTCCTCCATCAATAGTAAGAGTGTCCATGATCCTGCATTCCGAAAGTCACTGATAGTCATATTTTTCTATCTTAACTTTTCCTGCCCTTTCGGATGTGACCGATGCCTCATTGTTATTTTATTTCTATGAGTATTTTGTGACCTTGAATACCTTTTGTGACCTTGGACACCTTTTACATTAGAAATTTGAATTTGATGTTCAATGAATTTTCTATATATTTTTCTTTTGGAGTTTTTTTTAGTCAATATTTAAAAATTTTTCATATAATTTAGATATTAGTCATACATCTGTCACATTATATTTTAACTAAAAGATTTGGTTATTGATTTTTATATAAGCTTCTTCTTTAGAAAACTATATATGTAAATAAAATTGTATATATCATATACAATATGTATATATACATATGTATACTGCATATGTACATATGTATACTATATATGTACACAAACACAAAAACACATGTTTATATTAATTTTTTTTTCCTCTTTACTTCTGATTGTCATGGTTAAGAAGATATTCATCATCTTAGGGTTAGATATCATTTAAGCTTCCTGGAGTTTAATTTTATTACTGTTTGTGCCTGCTAAATATGTCATTTGAAAAGTGTAAATATGAAATTATCACTGCAATAATATTGAAATAATACATGGTCTAAAGGCTAGATTTGTTAAATACTGCTCCTGAAGTGACTTCATAGACATCCACAGATCTCAGCTGTATTAGATGCTGAATTAGATGGTATGCTATTGCTTCTTATTACAAAATATAAGCATTGCTAATCTCTACAGAAGAACATGCAATTCATTTGAATAAAAATACCTGAAAATATGCTAGTACAAGTGAGATTGTGGCAAATTTCATGGGTAAAAGCAGTGTAGAGGAGAGAAATGTATTCATTTTCGCACTGGGCAGATTAGGAAAGATTTATATCTGAGATTTTACGTAAAAATGGAATTAAATTATCCTTACAAAAGATGCCAGAGGAATAAGAAGAGTACAGTGTGGATTTAGAGGATGGAAAACTGTAAATGGGGATTTCCAAAAACTAAACAAAAAAAAAACTCAACTTTTAAGATTTCCTAAAAGAATATATATTTCATAGATATGTTAAAAAATTTCTCTTACTTTCTTCTTCTCCCTGAAAATAGTATTTCATACTAAAATGGTTAGGTTTTCCAGTTATAAAATTGATATCACTAATAATCTTAATTTCAGATGCTTTTGAAAATATTTGCTTTTACACACAATTTTGTACATAAATCTACTAAAATATCACTTAGACAAATAATTTTTAGTCAATATTTAAGAATTTTTCATATAATTTAGATATTAGTCATACATCTGTCACATATTTTAACTAAAAGATTTGGTTATTGATTTTCATATAAGCTTCTTCTTTAGAAAACTATATATGTAAATAAAATTGTACATATCATATACAATATGTATATGTACATATGTATACTATATATGTACGCAAACACAAAAACACATGTTTATATTAATTTTTTTCCTCTTTACTTCTGATTGTCATGGTTAAGAAGATATTCATCATCTTAGGGTTAGATATCATTTAAGCTTCCTGGAGTTTAATTTTATTACTGTTTGTGCCTGCTAAATATGTCTCTCTCTCTCTCTCTCTCTCTTTCTCTTTCTCTCTCTCTCCACACACACATGCATATATATCCTACTGTTTTTATTTCCCCATTGGAACCTTGCCTGATACAGATGTTGATACCAAGAATTGTTCCAGAGGAATAGAATCTTACACGATTTTTCTGAATTGGTTCTATGTTTTCTGGATTTGTTCTCTAGTGTGACTAGACTTAAAGCACTAATGACTTCATTTCCAGTGACAGTGCATGGCATAATGTGGCAATAGATATGTGCAAAATTTCACCATCATTGGATATTCCTAACCAAATATCCATAAAAGGAAAAGTTTTGAATGACATGTATTTGTAGTTCATAAAATTTGAGTGGCATATATTTGTACCTTGGAACATTTTAGTCAAACTAAAGTATATAATGAGATAGATTGGGTGCTCATAACTGCACTGGAGAAAGTAGAGGAATAATTGGATGAGCTCAGTGTCTAGCTCCACATAAATTACCTAAAAGTTTCTAGGTCTGCCCCGAAAGAAACCCTTCTTTCCTATAGCCACAGGATTGAAATCTCTGAAAACCATACCTAGAGTCTTATCTTGCAAGAGGCAGGGTTAGAATACAAATTGACTTCCCAACCTATGAGTTGACTACTGTTTAAATGAGGGCTTTGATTAGAAAGAAATGTAATCCTGAAAACTAGAATGAGGACATGGGGGAAAATGTTTAGGAAGCTGGGAACATGGAAAACCCAAAATTTTGCTGAGTCTTTGCTAGTATAAGCAGCATCTCTCCTCCTGTTTGAGGAGGTTACCTTGCCATTTCCTGCAGAAACTATAATGGCCTCTATTATGGAGTTTTCTTGAAAGGCACTGCTGATTATTCTCAGGACATACATTTACCACCCTTCTTTTCTTCTGGATCTATAACTAGACTCAAGTCCCAGTATGCCTCAGAAGGTGAGATACAAGTGTGGCTCACAAGAAAAACGAATCACCACACACCAAAGAAATGCATGATTTTTCTGTCTATTCCAATAAGAATACGTGTAAGAGTTGGTAGTAAATACGTGAGACAATGAGGGAAGAAACATAAAGTTGTATCAAACTTGATATATGGATATGGACCAACTAAGGTAAGATTCTGGATTCAATATTTTAGCCTGAGAAGTTAGAATGGGTCCTAATAGTTTGGTTGGTTAGCTAAAATGCAGACCAAAAATGGTGTACAGTAAATAAAGTTGGAATATCAGAACTGCCTTTGTATACTGTAGAGGAAATTATTTAAAGGTTTAGGGATATTAAAATGTTAGAATGGATTTATCATGCAAGACTTACTCACCCACAGTCCAGAGGATATGCCTTTTACCACACCTGTGGGAAATAAATTTGTGAAGGGAGTGCTGGCTTTCTTCAAGAGCCTTGTGGTCATTCTTCTCTGTAGGTCAGAAATTACAGTAGGGATGACTGCCACCAAGCTGAGATTTCTAAAGGCAATATGGACATTGGATATTGAGGTAGCAGGTGTCAAATAATGGCAATTAATCACCAAAGACAAGAAAATGGTTACTGTAATGGACAGAGGAGTCAAAACAGTAACCAAAATAGTCTTACAGACAAATAGAAAAAGGCCTATGGAATTTTCTACTTAATCATGGTGTAAGTAGAATTAAAACAGATGGGCTGTCTCCTAAATCCTTACTTGATCTGCATATGAGAAAAAGAGTTCCAGGTCAAGTGAACAAAAGTGTAGCTTAAAAACTGAGTATCACACCCTTCAATTAATTTTCAGACTTAAGCCACTTTGGAGACCCAGAACCTTTTGAATGAAAGGCAAGCTAGAACTCTTTGAGAAAGTATACTGCCAGAACTTTTTACTGTTAATCTTTTCCTAGCCTTCCCTGAAGACAACCATGGGCATTTGCCAAGGTGACTCTGCATAGAGAAAAGAAAAATAATCAGACTTTTGAGAAGTGTTATATACAGGATCTGACATAAGACGAATTCCAGGAGGCCCAAAACACTACTGTGGTCCATCAGTGAGAATAGGGGCTTAAGAAGGTCAGGTGCTCAACGGACTTTTAGCTCAAGTTCTTCTCACAGGGGGTACAATAGATTCCCAAACTTATCCAGTGGTTATTTCTCTAGTTCTGGTACAGAAATATATGAGAATAACTTATAATAAATTCCAGGCCATAGAACTTAAGCATATTTCCTAAATCACAAAGGAAGAACAAATTCAAAAATACTGCCCACAGTCAAGAAATGAATCCCCAACCACTAAACCAGAGATTATATCTCAAGCTAAACTTCTTGGCAGAGCCTAGTTTTAGTAAAGATGAACATTTGTTAAAATGTCGACATCTAAACCAAAGCTTCCTAGCTGCCAATGCTGCTGGCCTGAACAGAGGGAGAATCTCTTTCTTCTTTTATTTTCGATTGTGTGCTTCTTAGTAAAAGGAAATATACTAATGATATTTTAATCTGGGTCCCCTTACAATTTTATTTATTTATTTATTTAACTTTAAGTTCTGGGGTACATGTGCAGAAAGTGAAGTTTTGTTGCATAGGAATACACGTGCCATGGTGGTTTGCTGCACCCATCAACCTGTCACCTACATTAGGTATTTCTCCTAATGCTATCCCTTCCCTAGCCCCCAACCCCTGACAGGCCCTGGTGTGTGATGTTCCCCTCTCTATGTCCATGTGTTCTCATTGTTCAACTCCCACTTATGAGTGAGAACATGCGGTGTTTGGTTTTCTGTTCTTGTGAGTTTGCTGAGAATGATGGTTTCCAGCTTCATCCATTTCCCTGAAAGCACATGAACTCATCCCTTTTGATGGCTGCATAGTATTCCATGGTGTATATCTGCCACATTTTCTTTATCCAGTCTATTATTGATGGACATTTGGGTTGGTTCCAAGTCTTTGCTATTGGGAATAGTGCCACAATAAACATACGTGTGAATGTGTCTTTATAGTAGAATGATTTATTATTCTTATACCCAGTAATGGGATGACTGGGTCAAAGGGTATTTCTAGTTTTAGATCCTTGAAGAATCACCACACTGTCTTCCACAATGGTTGAACTAATTTACACTCCCACCAACAGTGTAAAAGCATTTCTATTTTTCCACATCCTCTCCAGCATCTGTTGTTTCCTGACTTTTTAATGATTGTCATTCTAACTGGTGTGAGATGTTATCTCATTGTGGTTTTGATTTGCATTTCTCTATTGACCTGTGATGATGAGCATTTTTTATGTTTGTTGGCTGCATAAATGTCTTTGGAAGTGTCTGTTCACATCCTTCGCCCATTTTCTGATGGGGTTGTTTGTTCTTTTCTTGTAAATTTGTTTAACTTCTTTGTAGATTCTGGGTATTAGCCCTTTGTCAGATGGATAGATTGCAAAATTTTCTCCCATTCTGTAGGTTGCCTGTTCACTCTGATGATAGTGTATTTTGCTGTGCAGAAGCTCTTTAGTTTAATTAGATCCTATTTGTCTATTTTGGCTTTTGTTGCCTTTGCTTTTGGTGTTTTAGACATGAAGTCTTTGCCCATGCTTATGTCCTCAATGGTATTGCCCAGGTTTTCTTTTAGGATTTTTATGGTTTGAGGTCTTATGTTTAACTCTTTAATCCATGCTGAGTTGATTTTTGTGTAAGGTGTAAGGACGGGGTCCAGTTTCAATTTTCTGCATATGGCTAGCCAGTTTTCCCAACACCATTTATTAAGTAGGGAATCTTTTCTGCTTTGCTTGTTTGTGTCAGGTTTGTCAAAGATCAGATGGTTGTAGATGTGTAGTGATATTCCTGAGACCTCTGTTCTATTCCATTGGTTTATATATCTGTTTTGGTACCAGTACCATGCTGTTTTGGTTACTGTAGCCTTGTAGTATAGTTTGAGGTCAGGTAGCATGATGCTTCCAGCTTTGTTCTTTTTGCTTAAGATTGTCTTGGCTATGTGGGCTCTTTTTTGGTTCCATATGAAGTTTAAAAGTAGTTTTTCCCAATTTTGTGAAGAAAGTCAATGGTAGCTTTATGGGAATAGCATTAAATCTATAAAATTTGGCAATATGGGCAATATGGGCATATTCATGATATTGATTCTTCCTATCCATGAGCATGGAATGTTTTTCCATTTGCTTGTGTCCTCTCTTATTTCCTTGAGCAGTGGTTTGTAGTTCTCTTGAAGAAGTCCTTCACATCTCTTGTAAGTTGTATTCCTAGGTATTTTTTTTTTTAGTAGCAGTTGTGAATGGGAATTCATTCATGACTTGGCTTTATGTCTGTTCTTGATGTACAGGAATGCTTGTGATTTTTGCACATTGATTTTGTATCCTGAGACTTTGATGAAGTTGCTTATCAGCTTAAGGAGATTTTGGGCCAAGATGATGGGGTTTTCTAAATATACAATCATGTCATCTGCAAACAGAGACAACTTGACTTCTTCTCCTCCTATTCGAATACACTTTCTTTCTCTTACCTGATTGCCCCGGCCAGAACTTCCAATACTATGTTGAATATGAGTGGTGAGAGAGGGCATCCCTGTCTTGTGCCAGTTTTCAAAGGGAATGCTTCCAGTTTTTGCCCAGTCAGTATGATATTGGCTGCGGGTTTGTCATAAATGGCTCTTATTATTTTGAGATACATTCCATCGATAACAAGTTTATTGAGAGTTTTTAGCATGAAGGGCTGTTGAATTTTGTCGAAGGCCTTTTTTGCATCTATTGAGATAATCATGTGGTTTTTGTTGTTGGTTCTCTTTATGTGATGGATTACGTTTATTGATTTGCATATGTTGAAACAGACTTGCATCCCAGGGATGAAGCCAACTTGATTGTGGTGGATACACTTTTTGATGTGCTGCTGGATTCAGTTTACCAGTATTTTATTAAGGATTTTTGCATTGATGTTCATCAGGGATATTTATCTGAAATTTTTCTTTTTTTGTTTTGTCTCTGCCAGGCTTTGTTATCAGGATGATGCTGGCCTCATAAAATGAGTTAGGGAGGATTCCCTCTTTTTCTATTGTTTGGAATAATTTCAGAAGGAATGGTACCAGCTCCTCTTGGTACCTCTGGTAGAATTCAGCTGTGAATCTGTCTGGTCCTGGACTGTTTTTGGTTGGTAGGCTATTAAATACTGCCTCAATTTCAGAACTTGTTATCTATTTATTTAGGGATTTGATTTCTTCCTGCTTTAGTCTTGGGAGGGTGTATGTGTCCAGGAATTTATCCATTTCTTCTAGATTTTCCAGTTTATTTGCATAGAGGTGTTTATAGTACTCTCTGATGGTAGTTTGTATTTCTGTGGGATCAGTGGTGATATCCCTATATAATTTTTTATTGCATCTATCTAATTCTTCTCTCTTTTCTTCTTTATTAGTCTGACTAGCGATTTATCTATTTTGTTGATCTTTTCAAAAAAATCAGCTCCTGGATTCATTGATGTTTTGAAGGGTTTTTTTGTGTCTCTATCTCCTTCAGTTCTTCTCTGATCTTAGTTATTTCTTGTCTTCTGCTAGCTTTCGAATTTGTTTGCTGTTGCTTTGCTAGTTCTTCTAATTTTGATTTTAGGGTGTCAGTTTTAGATATTTCCTGCTTTCTCTTGTGGGCATCTAGTGCTATAAATTTCCCTCTAAACACTGCTTCAGCTGTGTCCCAGAGAATCTGGAACGCTGTGTCTTTGTTCTCATTGGTTTCAAGAAACTTCTTTATTTCTGTCTTAATTTCATTATTTACCCAGTACTCATTCAGGAGTAGGTTGTTCAGTTTCCATATAGTTGTGTGGTTTTGAGTGAGTTTCCTTTTTTTTTTTTCAAAGACAGAGTCTTGCTCTGTTGCCCAGGTTGGAGTGCAGTGGCGCGATCTCAGCTCACTGCAAGCTCTGCCACCTGGGTTCATGCCATTCTCCTGCCTCAACCTCCCAAGTAGCTGTGACTACAGGCGCCCATCACCACACCCAGCTATTTTTTATATTTTTAGTAGAGATGGGATTTTACTGTGTTAGACAGGATGGTCTTGATCTCCTGAGCTCGTGATCTGCCCACCTCAGCCTCCCAAAGTTCTAGGATTACAGACGTGAGCCACTGCACCCGGCCTTGAGTGAGTTTCTTAATCCTAAGTTCTAATTTTTTTGCACTGTGATCTGAGAGACTGTAATGATTTCCATTCTTTTGCATTTGCTGAGGAGCATTTTACTTCCAATTATGAGGTCTATTTTAGAATAAATGTGATGTGGTGCTGAGGAGAATGTATATTCTGTTGATTTGTGGTGGAGAGTTCTGTAGATGTCTATTAGGTCCACTTGGTCCAGAGCTGAGTTCAAGTCCTGTATATGCTTGTTAATTTTCTGTCTTGTTGATCTGTCTAATATTAACAGTAGGGTGTTAAAGTCTCCCACTGTTATTGTGTGGGAGACTAATTCTCTTTTTAAGTCTCTAAGAACTTGCTTTATGAATCTGGGTGCTCCTGCATTGGGTGCATATATATTTAGGACAGTTAGCTCTTCTTGTTGCATTGATCCCTTTACCATTATGTAATGCCCTTCTTTGTCTTTTTTTAATCTTTGTGGTTTAAAGTCTGTTTTATCAGAGACTAGGATTGCAAGTCCTGCTTTTTTTTCTTTCCATTTGCTTGGTAAATATTCCTCCACCCATTCATTTTGAGCTTATGTGTGTCTTTGCACATTAGATGGCTCTCCTGAATGCAGCACAACAATGGGTCTTGACTCTTTATCCAGTTTGTCAGTCTGTGTCTTTTAATTGGGGCATTTAGCCAATTTACATTTAAGATTAATATTGTTATGTCTGAATTTGATCCTGTCATTATAATACTAGCTGGTTATTTTGCCCGTTAGTTGATGCAGTTTATTCATAGTATTGACAGTCTTTACAATTTGGTATGTTTTTGCAGTGGCTGGTACCAGTTGTTCCTTTCAGTGTTTAGTGCTTCCTTCAAGAACTCTCATAAGGCAGGCCTGGTGGTGACAAAATCTCTCAGCATTTGCTTGTCTGTAAAGGATTTTATTTCTCCTTCATTTATGAAGCTTAGTTTGGCTGGATATGAAATTCTGGGTAGAAAATTCTTTTCTTTAAGAATGTTGAATATTGGCCCCACTCTCTTCTGGCTTGCAGGGTTTCTGCAGAGAGATCCACTGTTATTCTGATGGGCTTCCCTTTGTGGGTAACCTGACCTTTCTCTCTGGCTGCCCTAAACATTTTTTCCTTCAGTTCAACTTTGCTGAATCTGACGATTATGTGTCTTGGGGTTGCTCTTCTCAAGGAGTATCTTTGTGGTTTTTGTCTGTATTTCCTGAATTTGAATGTTGGCCTGCCTTGCTAGTTTGGGGAAGTTCTCCTGGATAATGTCCTGAAGAGTGTTTTCCTACTTGGTTCCATTCTCCCTGTCATTTTCAGGTACACCAATCAAACATAGATTTGTTCTTTTCACATAGTCCCATATTACTTGGAGGTTTTGTTTGCTCATTTTTATTCTTTTTTCTCTAATCTTGTCTTTTCACTTTATTTCATTAAGTTGAAATTCAATCACCGATATCCTTTCTTCCACTTGATCGATTTGGCTATTGATACTTGTGTATGCTTCACAAAGTTCTCGTGCTGTGTTTTTCAGCTCCATCAGGTCATTTATGTTCTTCTCTAAACTTGTTATTCTAGTTAGCAATTTGTCCAACATTTTTTCAAGGTTCTTAGCTTCCTTGCATTGGGTTAGAACATGCTTCTTTAGCTAGGAGGAGTTTGTTATTACCCACCTTCTAAAGCCTACTTCTGTCAATTCATCAAACTCATTCTCCGTTCAGTTTTGTTCTCTTGCTGGTGGGGAGTTGTGATCCTTTGGAGGAGAAGAGGCATTCTGGTTTCTGCAATTTTCAGCCTGTTTGTGCTGGTTTCTCCCCATCTTTGTGGATTTATCTACCTTTGGTCTTTGATGTTGGTGACCTTCGGGTGGGGTCTTTGAGTGGACTTGCTATTTCTTTCTGTTTGTTAGTTTTCCTTCTAACAGTCAGGCCCCTCTGCTGCAGATCTGCTGGAGTTTGCTGGAGGTCCACTCCTGACCCTGTCTGCCTGGATATCACCAGTGGAATCTGCAGAACAGCAAAGATTGCTGCCTGTTCTTTCCTCTGGAAGCTTTGTCCCAGAGGGTCATCTGCCAGATGCCAGGCAGAGCTCTCCTGTATGATGTGTCTGTCAGCCCCTACTGGGAGGTGTCACCCTGTCAGGACACATGAGGGTCAAGGACCCACTTGAGGAGACAGTCTGACCCTTAGCAGAGCTTGAACGCTGTGCTGGGAAGTCCGCTGCTCTCTTCAGAGCCATCAGGCCGAGACGTTTAAGTCTGCTGAAGCTGCACCCACAGCTGCCCCTTCCCCAGGTGCTCTGTCCCAGGTAGATGGGGGTTTTATCTATAAGTCCCTGACTGGGGCTGCTGCCTTTTTTTCAGAGATGCCCTTCCCAGAGAGAAGAAATCTGGCAATCTGGCCACAGTAGCCTTGCTGAGCTGAGGTGAGCTCCGCCCAGTTCGAACTCCTGGTGGCTTTGTTTACACTGTGAGCATAAAACCACTTACTCAAGCCTCAGCAATGGTGGACACCCTCCCCCCACCAAGCTCAACCTTCCCAGGTTGATCTCAGACTGCTGCTGTGCTGGCAGCAAGAATTTCAAGCCAGTGAATCTTAGTTTGCTGGGCTCCATGGGGGTGGTACCCGTGGAGCCAGACCACTTGGCTCCCTGGGTTCAGCACCCCTTTCCAGGGGAATAAACAGTTCTGTCTCACTGGCATTCCAGGTGCCACTGGGGTATGGGGGGGTGAAAAACAAACTCCTGCAGCTAGTTCAGTGTCTTCCTACATGGCCACCCAGTTTTGTGCTTGCAACTGAGGGCCCTGGTTGGATAGGCACCGCAGGGAATCTCCTGGTCTGTGGGTTGCAAAGACGGTGGGACAAATGCAGTATCTGGGCCAGAGTCCCCAGTTCCTCAGGCTCAGTCCTTATGGCTTCCCTTGGGTAGGTGAGAAAATTCCCTGACCTTTTGCAGTTCCTGGGTGAGGCAACTCCCGACCCTGCTTCGGCTCACCCTCCGCGGGCTGCACCCACTGTCCAACCAGTCCCACTGAGATGAACCAGGTACCTCAGTTGGAAATGCAGAAATCACCCACCTTCTGCATGTATCTCGCTGGGAGCTGCAGACTGGAGAGGCTCCTATTCGGCCATCTTAATCAGGATTGAGACAATTTTCTTTATTAAATGATACTTGGATTTAATACATGTTCATAAATAGAGACTCTGGGTTAGATGCAGGATGAGTACTGATTATTCCTAATGCATATCAGGTTCTGTGAGTGAGTGGCAAACCATGTTTGAATACTGCTGCTGAGAACATTTATAAGAAGATTAATACAGACAATAGTGACAATGACCAGAACAAAAGAGCAAAATATGATTAAACATGTTTAGTAAATGGAGAATGAAGTAAAAATCCTTTAAAAAGGTTAAAATTATCATAATATGTTAATATTTGACATTCATGATATATTTCCACCCTTCACACTCATATGTATTGAAGACTTACACAGGCATTTCTATAGTTTAATAGAAAATACTCCTATAAAAACTTAGGAAATCTTCAACAGCTAAAATGGAAGTCTTATAATGAAGTATTTTATTAAGCTTTAACAGTCTCATATGTTTCTAGAGTTATAAAAATTAAAATTAACACTGCTGCATAGCCTAAATTACAAAATAGCTATTGAGTCAATGGTCAGATTTCTTAGCGATATTAGAGCAGAATATTTTCTTCTCTGAAATACATCATTAAGATTTATTTAAATGGAATATTGACTTCACATTTAATTTGCTTCAAGAGACTCATTAGTTTTTTATATATAATATCAATTTGAACTAAGCCATTATCTTCCAAGGGTCATAATAGGGGAGAGTGTTTAAGAAGGGTAGGAGAGTGTTTCCTAAAACAGTTCTGCCAACTAACCACTTCTTATACCCTAGACACACTGTTATCACTCTGTATTTTAATTTATTTAATCCTCACAAAAGCTTTATGAAATAATTGTTCATTTGTAGACTCAGGCACCCAATGTGATGCTGGAACTAGGATTCATCTTTGACATTTTAACTCCAGAGTCTGTGTTGTTAACCATCCTCTAGTCTACTAAATGCCTTTCCAAGTTCTATTTCCTTATACTAAATCTAACCATACGAGACTCAAGTACACTTAGGAATTTAACATTGATTATTATTCAACAAATATATTAGAGAATACTTATTTTCCAAAAATAAAAAGTCAATTTGTTCCTTTCAAGTAACAAAAATAATATGCAGGCTTTAAATTTTGTATTGATGCATTTTTAATCAGCATGTTTGCTTACTATTTCATTTTGTATACATTTCATGTTGTTTTGAAATTATGGAATGATTCATTTGTGCTAGGATACCTTTATTCAATATTATAGGTCATATTCATAACTTCCTTAATGATAATAAAATCCAAAGATTAAAAATAATGCCATAGTCAAACTTTTATAGAGAAAGTTTGAAATAAATTTCCAATTAATACTTTGAAACATCAGAAACTCAGCTGACATTTACTGTCAGATTAAACATAACAGAAAATGTAAAGACTCTTTCAAAATAGCTTAAATATATTATTCCAATTTGCTTTATATTTCTTAACTAAAGTCATGCCTTGAAAACTTTAGGATACTTATTTTAAACACCTGACATTTTTGTTATCAAGCAGAATAAGTAGAAAAGTGGTGTTTTAAAACATAAAATTATAACACAATTTTAAAATATCAATAGGTAAATTAATTATTGTTAGTAAAACATACCTAAGCATAATCTAATAGGATTACTTTTAAAATCTCATTTTATGATGAGATTCTTGAGCTCATTCTTAAAAAGTCATTTTTTTGGACAAGTTTCCAAAGAACAACTGGGCTCAGTCTAAGTGCCGCAGAGAATAGCATGAGGCATGTAGTAAAGTGACGCAAAGATTAAAGAAGTATCTGGCATTTTGCTTCTCTACAAGCAGAAGATGACTCAATTAAAATTTTAGGAAATCAAGTTTCCTCATGAATTCCCTAACACTATGAGGGGGCTCTGTACCCTTAAAGTCAAAGGTCCAGGAACAAAGCAGCAGGCACACACAATTGCTGATATTCAACGCAAATAATCCATGCCAGCAGAATGGAAGAGGAACTTTAATGACATCCCAGGACTAGAGTCCCCTTCCATGGATTGAAATCCATCAGATGGACTAAGCATGGCAATCTGGACACACAAACATCAAGTTGGCTCCTATAGACTATGTTCACATCACCCTATGGTACAGTAACAGCTCCCAATATATTCTTGAACCTTGTAATCTTTACTATTTACAACCCTAAACGTTCCCAAACTGAAAGGAGGTTTCTCAAAAAACTAAAAGTATACCTACCATATGATCCAGCAATCCCACTCCTGGGTATACATCTGAAAGAAAGGAAATCCATGTATTGAAGAGATACCTGCACTCCCCTGTTTATTGCAACAGTACTCACAATAGCCAAGATATGGAATCAACCTGAGTCCATCAGTGGTTGGATGAATAAAGAAAATGCGGTACATATGCACAACAGAATATCATTCAGCCATGAAAAAGAAAAAAAATCTGACATTTGCAACAACATGGATGGAACTGGAGGTCATTATGTTAAGTGAAATAAGCCAGGCAGGAAAAGGCATACACCACATATTCTCACTTATATCTGGGAGCTGAATAAAGTGGATCTCATAAAGATAAAGAGCTGATTGATGACTACTAGAAGCTGCCAAGGGTAGGGAAGAGGGGGAAATGAGGAGAGGTTGATTAATAAATACAAACATAAAATTAGATAGAAGGAATAAGACCTAGCACTCAAGAGCATAGAAGAGGTGACTATAGTTAACAATAATTCATTGTATAGTGCGAAATTGCTGGATCAGAGGCTTTGGAATGTTCCCAACACAAAGAAGGGGTGACTATTTGGGGCGATGGATGTTTCAGTTCCCTTGGTTTGATCTTTATATATTG
Source organism: Pan troglodytes (assembly GCF_028858775.2). Lineage (NCBI taxonomy): Eukaryota > Metazoa > Chordata > Mammalia > Primates > Hominidae > Pan > Pan troglodytes. The sequence goes on along the minus strand of NC_072412.2, from coordinate 87,051,651 downwards.
TATGAATGTATCAAAACACTCTATGTACCCTCAAAATATGTACAACTATTATATAATAATAAAAATAAACCAATAAATAGAATGCTCCCAAATATTATTTTGGCACCCCAGAATCCCAGAATTTTCCTATATGTCCATGTCATCGACTTCCAGTTCTTCTGCCAATTGACTTTTTTTTTTTTGACGGAGTTTCTCTCTGTCGCCTAGGCTGAAGTGCCGTGGCATGATCTTGGCTCACTGCAACCTCCACCTCCTGCGTCCAAGCGATTCTCCACCCGAGTAGCTGGGATTACAGGCGCCAACCACCATACCCATCTAATTTTTGTATTTTTAAGAGAGGCAAGGTTTCACCATGCTGGCCAGGCTGGCCTGGAACTCCTGACCGCAAGTGATCCACCCACCTCGGCCTCCCAAAGTGCTGGGATTACAGGCGTGAGTCACCATGCCAAGCCCCAATTGACTTCTAATATCATATATTTGTTTGCCTATATTTAAACTTTGTAAAAATCACTATCATACAGTATGCACTTTTTAATACCTGGTTTCTTTTGCTTAACATTATATTTGTGAGAGTCTATCATATTTTTGCACAAGCAAAATATTATCCCTGCAAAGTGGTAATTTGTTCTTTCTCACTGCTGACAAATATTCCACTGTGTTAATATATGATAATTTACTTACCTTTTTTAGTGTTGTTTAGCACTGATTTTTAGTTTTGGGCTATTATGAGGAATATGTGTATACACACATTTGTGCATTTCTTTTAGGGAACATATGTTTACATTCCTGATGGAATGTACTTAGCAGTGAAATTTCTAGGCTAACAGCTAGCATTTACCTCTATTAGATGCAATATAAAGGTGTTCACAATTGTTTTCTCCAATTTTAACTCTCACCAGAAGTAAATGAGCATTCTATTTGCAGCATATTCTCATTAGCACTTGTAATGTCTGTCTTTCAGCTTTAAATTTTATGTTGTGGAGATAATCTTCTACGTTTACTTTTTTAAAATTTACTGTTTAACATTCTTGAAACAATGTTGCCACATCTTAAGCATTTTATAAATGTTAGTTTAATTTTTTGTGAACAGAGTCTTAGTAAAAATTAGATAAAATTTGTCCTGACAAGATAGAATTCATAGCTCTTGGGAAAGAAAAAAAGGAAGAAATGAAGGAAGGAAGGAAGGAAGGAAGGAAGGAAGGAGGGAGGGAGGGAGGGAGAGAGGGAGGGAGGGAAGGAGAGGAAGAAGGAAGGAAGGAAGGAAGGAAGGAAGGAAGGAAGGAAGAAGGGAAGGAAGGGAAGAAGAAAAGAACAAAATAAAAGAAACAAACCATAAGCAGAGAATCAAATTTGTAATTGTCTTAAGAAATGCAGAAAGTCTAGTTTAAAAAATGTTCCCGATCTCTATTTGAGAACATTGTCAAGGCATGTATTTTATAGTGTTCTGACCTTTTTCTGACATTAAGACTTTGAAGTTTTTAATGTTTGTTTCAGATAAATTTGGAATATTTTCAAATCTTTTGATTTATTATGTATTACTTTATCATGATGATATTCTTCATTTCATATTTATTGTGTAAAATCATGTTTACTTTTAAAAATGTCATATTTCTAACATTAGAAAGCTGAAAATAAACTGCAACCATTTCATTTAACAAGTGGGAAATCTTGATATTAGGTTTCAAAAGGAACCACTTGGTTTCTTAAGAACACTGAGCAAAAAGTATACCAACATTAAATATCAAATATCTTAGTGAATTTCAACGAGTGCTGATACTTTAAATCCAGTGCTTTGCATTTGTGATAATTGGTATATGTTTTATAAGCTAATGCATGATAAATTGGTAGGAAAAAATTTAAGAGATAAAAGCCTTACATCAAAAACTTTTTTATGCTGCATGAACTTGAGAGACTAAATATATTGCAATTGTCTGGCTTACCAGAAATGCTCCTCTGTATTGAGATTGAATTCCCTCGGAAAATAGTTGCAGTCAATTTTCATTTAATACATTCAGCTATTCAATGAGATTAGATGTTAGGATTTATAGTATAACTTGTTGTGCAAGTTATAGCTTTCTTGTAAGGGTGAAGACAGAAGGACTATAGAGTATATTTTCTGCACTTGGTGTTCAGCTTTTAACTGGACACACAAACTACTAGTGATTCGATCAGAAGGAAAGTAGAGTGGCATTTCAATTTGAAAGGAAGGTGTGATGATCTAAAATATTGTCCTTTTAGTCACTTAGATTCTGCTAAAGCTATAGAAGTGAAAAATTTAGGAGGAAAAGTAACACTTTAGGGGCAGTGAATTCCTCTACTGGAATCAGAAGCCTATTTATTTTATATCACTGAAGGGAAACCATTTACATCCAGTTTATGAAAATGTTGGTACTGTGGAATAGACAGAGTATGACATTATGTAAGAAATGGATATTAGTAAAGGAAAAAAAGAGATGAAAATAGTTAATTACAAATAGATGTATGCATTAAAATAGTCCAAACATTAATTTCAAATAAAAACATTAAAATGTTGTTTCAAATTTAATGAAAGTATTTCTTCTTGTTAGCTACATTACTAAAATTAGATTCTGAAAATTCTAAATCCAAACTACTGCTTATGTGTTATATTATACGTAATTAACAGTCATTCAATATATTGCCCATCAAAGAATAATAGGTCAAATATAAATTGTTGTTCTTTATTCATATTAAAATATAATCCCTCTCCATTTTCTTACCTCCCTCCTTTCCAATGATGACATGCTCTGAGAGTATTATAAATCCAGTTTCCAAAATAGTTTAATTTATTTTTCTAGTGAACTGTTAATGTCACAATTGATTAAATTTAGAGTACAAAATTACATATGTTTACTGAAAGCTCCAACAAAAGGTCAATGGAAAAATTAAAGCAAGGCTTTTCAGCAATGTAAATATTAATATTTCATTGTTTATAAAACTGATATTCTCAGGATTTCTTATTCAATTTTTCAGCATTTACCTAAAATGATCCATTAAATTGATGAGGAGGCTTGTTGGACACAGAAAAGAAAAACAAAATAATCTTAAGCAACACATGTACTGCATCCTCATAACAACATTGAAATAACATTATTATAATAATTATTATTTTATCATCACTATTATCATCAACAGCAGCAGCAACATCCAATTTGATGGTACTCACTGTTTCAAAGTCTCTTAAGCAGTCAAACTGCACCGATTTAATCCTTACAACAACATTTTAAGACTTTAAAAATAATTTTAAATATTATTTTCCACATCAGTTGGTAAAGTAAGTAAGACTTAGATTAAGGTACCAATTAATATTTTCACAAAGATAGTGAGCTATGTTGTGAGAAGAACACTAAATGGGAAACAAAAAACACTGTATTTTTTTTCTGTCTTTAGGTATTTTGTTTTCAATGAGCAGAGAAAGAATGAGTTGTGACTGTTTAGGTCTTGTTCAGCAGTGGATAGTTTAACTCAATTCTGCATGGTCAGAATGTATCACTTTTAGAGATAAACACAATGAAGTGTTAGAGGTTGAATGGTTCTCAAAATGTGTTAGTAACTTGTGGTTTATTGCCCTAATTGACTTATCGGTGGTCGATGCTGTAGGTCAACCTTCCTCTAGAAATGCCCTGCTTTTCTACTTTCAGTAAAGTGTGCAGTAAAGTTTTCGACTTCCTGGCTACTCCTCAATCTTCTTCATTAACTCTTTAAAGAATGGTGTTCCCAGCAGAGCCTGGTGGCTCACGCCTGTAATCCCAGCACTTTGGGAGGCCAAGGTGGGCAGATCATGAGGTCAGGAGTTTGATACCAGCCTGGCCAACATAATGAAATCCCGTCTCTACTAAAAATACAAAAAATCAGCTGAGCATGGTGGTGGGCGCCTGTACTCCCAGCTACTTGAGAGGCTGGGGCAGGAGAATCGCTTGAACCCAGGAGGTGGAGGTTGCAGTGAGCTGAGATGGTACCACTGTACTCCAGTCCCGGTGTCAGTGCCAGACTCCGCCTCAAAAAAAAAAAAAAAAAAAAAGGAATGGTGTTCCCATAGGACCAATCATTAGGAATGGTTAAATTCACCAAGTAAAGACATGGAATTTACTTTTTATGATCAATAAAAATTCTGAGATTTATACGAGTTACTATTTATGTTAATATTTGTATTAAGGATAAATTATTGTATCATTTAAAAATATCTCCAAGTGTCGGGATGCCTTACCAGGCTACCAGGCAGTTATGTGATCTTAGAATAATATGGACACAATATTTTATATAGATAGATATACTATTTATAATGAAATATAAAGCTTACATAGTGAATTGATGAAGAGTAAGCTATGTTTTACATTTTATGGAAATGTCATTCACTAGGGGACTGATTTTGTATTGGTAATGAAGTAGCCAATAGAGAAAATCCAGGGGCACATTCCTGTAAGTTTATGTATAAGCTAGCAGTGAGTTGAGGCTAGTAAAAATACTTGCGCCTCAGTGTATTTCTTCCTTAGGAGCTCAGTTGTTTTTCTCTATAATTATGGAAATGTAATTGTTCATTTTAAGTTGCTATAACAGAATATTTTAGTCTAGGTATTATAAAGAAAAGACGTTTATTTGGCTCACAATTCTGATGGTCGAAAAGTCCAAGACTGGGCAGCTGCATGTGGTGAGGGTCTCATGCTGCTTCCACTCATAATAGAAAGTGGAAGGGGAGTGGGAGTGTGCAAGGAGATCATATGGCTAGCAAGAAAACAAGAGAAAGAAACCAAAGAAGCCAGACTATTTTTAACTAGTGCATTCCTACAAGAGTGAGAACTTACTCACCCTTCTGAGAGGACATTAATCTATTCATGAGGGATCTACCCCATGACCCAAACACTTCCCACCAGGCCCCACCTCCCAACACCGCTAGAAGGGGCATCAAATCTCAACATGAGTTTTAGCAGAGAAAAACCACATCCAAACCATAGCAGGAAATAATACTGTATATCTCAATATCTTTTGGATAGTCTGGGTTCTGTGAGTCTAGTGAAGAAAAGCTCTCACACTAAATTTAACTGCACTGTATATTTGCAAAAATACAACTATATACAGAGATGCAACGAGATTTTTTTTTATGTTTAGTAATTTTCTATCAATAATACATACAGAAGAGAGAATGTTACTATGATCAAGGAAGAGGTGTTTTGAAATTGCACTTAAAAGTTTGGACTATTGAGGCATAATTTTTGGGTTAGTATCTTAGCTCCACTATATATTAGAAGGATGACCTTTGATAAAAGAAAAACTTCAGCTGAATTTAAAGGAGTTTAATTGAGCAATGAATGACTCGCAAATTGAGCAGCCCCCAGAATCAGAGTGGATTCACAGAGATTCCAGGGGTACCTAGTAGTCGGAACAAATTTATACACAAAAAAAGGTAAGGTGATGTATAGGAATCAGACATGAGGTAAAGAAACAGCGAGATTGGTTACAGCTTGGTGTTTGCCTTATTTGAATGCAGTTCAATATAATTTGAACACAGCAGTCTATGAGCGGTTGAAGTATGGCCACTGGGATTGGCCAACACTCAGCTATTGTTATGGGTGCATACTATTAAATTAGGTTTTCAATTTTATCTGACTATTAAGCTAGGTTACAGTTCATCCACAAGGACTAAAATACAGAAGTACAGAGTCCATATTTAGTGTGTTTTAACACCGAGGGCAGCTTAACTTCATGTTTTTATATCATACTTCCTCATTTGTGAATTGGAAATAATAGTATTACTTGTTTTATAGTCTTAGAAGCAAAATTAAATTTTTTAAATAAATGCCAACTTCTTGAAACAGTGTTTACTACATCTTGAATACTTTGCAGGTATTAGCTATTAGTGTTATTAAAAAGGCAGGATTGGGCATGAAATTAATTATTATATGTGGGTTAAAAGATGTAAGTTTGAAGTGTGTACATTCAACAACAGTAGACAAGTAGTAGTGTTGCTGATGCCACCAAATGAAGATTTGTGGATACTCTTTCTATATCAAAAGGTTGTTGTTAATATATGTTTGAATACCCTGTGTAAACTGTACTTTAAAATAAATCATTACATTAATGTTTTTAATTATCTTCAGCCCTGTTTTCAGAACAATTTTGCTATGGTGATCCTTATTTAGAATCTCTCATACAGGATGAAATCCACATTCTCATATGCTAAGAAACAAGTTTTTGGTTTTCTGTTTTTGTTTCTTTTTAGTCTAATGTGGCCTCTGTCTACCTGACCTGGATTACCTCTTATTGTCTCTAATACTGACTTAAATTATACAAATGTATTTACTATTTCCACAAACATATATTTAGACTCACATAATTTTTTTTCTGAAATAAATATGTCTACAAATGTTGTTCCCTCTAGCAGGAATGCACTGACTCCTCCACATTCAGATTCACTATAAGAGTATAAAAGTGATCTTTGAAGCATTTGTCATCCAGCTGTCCCTTAATTTACATCATTTCTGTGTGCTCCATTGTGTACTCTTAACTAGAATTTTAGAAAAATGCAGGAATAAGCAAGGCAGTATCACTCGATCATAAGGCAAACATCATATATTCAAAAGTTAGAATAACTAAAGCAGGAGAAGGGGCCCCAGTTATTTTGGCTAGAAAAACATGATAATGAATAAGGAGCTAAGTTTTAAGATAAATGAGTATGAGATAAACACCTGTTAAACAAATACAAAGAACATTGACCTTGTAGAGACTTTGGAGGTTACAAATTGATCAAATTGTCCTTATACTTCCTCTCCCCATGCAACCCTGAAGACTCTTACAAAATATTAACTCCTCTGCAAGGGACAGAGACCCTCAACATCATAATACAACAGAAAATTGGGGGCTGTTATTTTTCATGTTTTCTGATTTTTTTTTTTACTATCTATTTTCTCAGTGGAGAATTTTATTTAGAACAGTGATGTGGCCAGAACTGATTCAGGGAAGAATCACATTCATTGATTCTACCTCAGAGACGTGGAAGGTGGGATATAGGCTGTTCTGCATATAAAGTACAGTCCTATCATTGTAAACACAATATAACTAAAGAAATGGCAGTGCCATATAAATTTGTAATAAATGTGATTTGTCTTAAGATTATAGATAAAAAGATTCCTCAATTTAAGTAGTCTTACAGTTTAGTAAAGAAATAACTATCATCAAGGATGACTACCACTTACCCTTGCTTCTTTTTATCTTTTTTCAAATCTACTTTGATATGTTAACAAAAAAAGTACAGCATACAGTAACAAAAAAATCTAAATTAGACAAATTTTTAAATTTTGCACAATAATCGAATAGTAAATTAACAGAAATATGGATAAACACTATTTATGTTTTGATTTGGTATTTGCAAGCATTATATGCACTTAGGAATGAAGTAAAAATTATTGCATAGAGACTGTGGTAAATTGGTAGCATAATGTAGCATAAAGGTTAGTTTCTAATGTAAATTTCCATATTAGAAATTTTCTCTAACTCTATATAACTAACTGACCCTAGCAAGTTTATCTTCATTTTTCACTATAATTATCTTGTCAGGTTTCAAAGTCAAAAACTGACATTGCTAATATTAGTAAGAAACTATTTCCAAACATGTCAAGCTTTACCCAACCCACTAAGAACTGGATCAATCAAATCAGAAAAGCAAGTGATAGACTTGGATTGTTGATATACAGGCATAATTCATTATATGGGAATTCATTTTATTGTGCTTTTTACAAATTGGATGTTTGTGGCAACCCCGCATTGAGCAAGTCTTGATGAGTAAAGGAATTTGTATCTTTAGATGGAATCTATTCCTGGTGAAGAAGCTGTGAACATTGCTGGAATGACAAAGAAGGATTTAGAATATTATATAAATTTAGTTGATAAAGTAGCAGCAGGTTTTGAGAGGATTGACTCCAGTTTTGAAAGAAGTTCAACTGTGGATAAAATACTATCAAGCAGCATGCTACAGAGCAATCCTTCCTGAAAGGATGTGTCCACTGATGTGGCAAATTTCATTGTCGACTTATTTTAAGAAATTGCCACAGGCATTGCATCCTTCAGTAACCACCATACTGATCAGTCACCAGCCATCAATATGTAGGCAAGGCCCTCCACCAGAAAAAAGATTACAGCTTGACGAAAGCTCAGATGAACATTTGAATTTTTAAAAAGTAAAGTATTTTAATTAATGCATGTACGTTGCTTTTTAGACATAATGCTGTTTCACACTTAATAAAACTGGTGTGTCTGTGTGTGTGTGTGTGTGTTTGCTTGTACCTGTTCCTGTGTTTGCAGTAGGACATGTTGGCAAAGGCTGGAGTCCAATAGAACATTTGATGGCTTTTGCGAATAGGTGCACACATAATTCAATGGACTTGAGGGTCATGAGATAGTTTCCAAGGTGATTCTTCTAAATTAGAGGCTGCTATGGTTTGAATGTCTCTTCCAAAATTCATGTTAAAATTTAATTGTCATTGCAGCATTATTAGGATGTGGGACTTTTAAAAGGTGATAAGATCATGGGGGTTCTGCCTTCATGAATCGATTAATGCCACATGGGAATGGGTTAGTTATGGCAGGAGTGCTTCTGTTATAAAATCTTTCTTGAGCGCTTGCATGGTCTCTGGCCATGTTATGATGCCACACATAGGCTCTCACAAGATGTAGCCCCCTGATCTTGGACTTCCCAGCCTCCAGAACCATAAGCCCAATAAAACTCATTTCTTTATAAATTATTCCATGCGTGGTATTCTGTTATAGCAGCAGAAAATGGACTAAGACGAGATTATCTTCAAAGGATACAATGGAGTACTAGAGAAAAGACCTGAGATAGAGCTAGAACACATTTCTATTCTATTTGTGAAGTTTGGATCTCTATGACGTGTTACAGTGGGCCATAGGCCCTTATGAGACCATATTATAGACATGGTATATTTTATTTTTTAAAAAAAGAATGATCTTTATATACAGAGGGATGGGGTCAGAAGGCATACATGACTTAATTGAAAAATCAGTATACTTTAAAGTTTTTTCAACTTTCAAAAAGTTAAGTATAAAGTAATATAAATGACCTAACTACCACTTAGATAAAAACAATACTTTAAGTGTGTATATTTATATATAAAGTTCATATAGAACTGATATAAATGGTCAATGAAAAAGAAATAAATGAGAAAATTCTGCTGACTCAGTTTGCATTAACCTGACTTCAGATTTTTATTAAAATCTTTCTATCAGTAAAGGGAAGAGGAAGGAGATTGAAAAATAAATGTGTGGCAAACAAAAAAAAATCTTACATTCAAGTACTAAAGATAGTATGCTTCATTTCTCTTTGCCATCGTAGTGTAAGGACTAATTGTTACTCCTTCAGGAGTGACTGTTTTCACAGCTCGCATTGCCATTTAAAGCCACAGAAACACGCATGCCACTCCACAAGTCTTCCTGTACAAAATGAACAAGGGGACATTGTGAGCCACAAAAAGGTATATTGCTGGCCAAAAAAAGACACTGAATTTAATTTGAACTAAAGCTGAGAGAAAACACCTAAGATTAAATATCCGCCTTCTTTAAATCTTAATTTACCTACACAAAAGCAATCATGTTTTCTTTTGTATTGTCATTGTTGCCTTATTTTTGTATACATTGCTAACACACCATAATTGACTATAGCTCATACAGTGACATCTGGTTAGCTGCACAGAATAAAATCTCTCAAAGAAAATATGAGAATCTTTTTTCTTGATTTAGAAAATATCTCTTTCTTTTTAAGTAAGTATACAGCATTGAAAAGAGAAACAAGTTATAATACTTGCCCAGAACCAACACTTAAAGAATGATGTTAGAATAAAAACACCTTCCATTAATTCAAAAAGATTAGTAATGCATGCTTTTAAAACTAGCTCCACTATAAAAACCCTACAAAAGTTCCTAATGTGCCTATGTTAGGAATACACTAGATAGCCACATTAGGAACTTTCATAGAGTTTTTGGAATGCTTCTTTGTCAGAATGATTCTGAAATCTTCCAAATGTGAATATTATAATTTGCTTTCTATACTTGAAACTATTCTTATGAGAGTAAATGTCAGTAAATATGAAGGATGGCCATTGTTCATTTAATTGTCAAAAATTGATATAAAGTCATTTTTTTAAAGTATCTAATCTAGTGTTTTGAGTGATATTATAATAATATTGCAAATAATTTTGCTTCCTTTATAAAACAGTTTAAAATGACTTATGGCTCAATCAAGGACAATCATATTTTAAGATTTAAAAGTGTATAATATAAATGTTTATCTTAATATCCTAAGACAGAGACAAAGTTTTCATGATTACTAATTATCTTCTGGCAAAGGTATTCAAGATACTATTGCCTTTAATTAAGAGGCCAATATATGAACCGAAACTTAACCCTCATCCCCAAACATATATAAGCTGAAGGGACAATTGTCATTCAGTCAGGATTCAATGTTAAACTTGATTTGGGTAATCATTGTATTGGTTTGGTTAAAACACTTAGGAAATGTCACCAATTGATATAAGATATATCCCTATACTTGGCACAACTGAAGGTTGCTCAAGCTACAGAAATTTGTAAAAGCCATGTGGAAGGAACATTGTGCTATCTCCTGTGCAAGTATGATGTAGGGTCAAACAACTATATGATGAGCATAGATTAGAGGAAAAACAAACCAAACACTGCCTGAGTGTTACCGTTTAAAATCATTACAATCATTTCTCCTGCTTATCTGCAGGAACCTCGAAATGTTGTTGCTATTATGTAAGGAAAGATGCTATTCCTTTATGTTTGCTTTGTATTTTTCTGTCATATACCCATCTCCATCTTCTGCCCTTCTCTGTTATACATACTTATTTTCATTTTTTATTTTTAGATACAGTGTCTTGCTCTGTCACTCAGGCTGGAGTGCAGTGACATGATCATGGCTCACTGCAGGCTTGAATTCCTGGGCTCAAGCAGTCCTCCTGCCTCGGCCTCCCCAGTAGCTAGGTCTATAGGCACATGCCACTACACATGGCTAATTGAAAAAAAATTGTAGCGATGGGAATCTCACTATGTTGCCCAGGCTGGTCTTGAACTCCTGGCCTCAAGCAATCCTCCTGCCTTGGCCTTCCAAAGCGCTGAGATTACAGGCTGAGCCACTGCAACTGCACCTTCATATTTATTTTTAGAAAAGATATATGGCTTGCTGTTCTTATCTGCATATTTTCCTCCAAAATCTAAAGATGTAAATTTATTGTATTAATTATTTGCTAGTTTTATAAAATTAGGCAAGCTATTTTACTTCTCTGTGATTGGTGATGTAATCTCCTCATATGCATGAAATAATAATGGTGATTATAATGACAAGTTGATATTTTGACATTGCTTACTATATGTTGCTTCTCATTCCAGGCAATTTTCACCTGACAACTTATTTATTCCTCATAACAATCTTATGAGAAATAAAGAGAAAGAAACTGAGAAATGGAAAGTTTTGGTAACTTATACAGATTGCACAACCAGTAAGTGGCAAAATTGGAATTCAAGTTGAAATAATCTGGCTCAGACTCCTTCCTTGATCTCAACCGAAACATCACCCACCTCATAAGATTTTTTTCAGTATTAAAGAATACACCTATAAATTTTGCTTAGAATATAGCTCCTGGCACGTGGTAAAAATGGAATAGTCTGTAGCCACTATGATCATCATTATTCAGATATTCCTTACATAGAGGATGATGCCTACTTCTCATTTTTTATTGTTTTCCTTAATTATCTGATACATTTCTAATCATTTTGTTTTTTTCTTTTTTAAACAGATGGAGTTTCGCCATGCTTCCCAGGCTGATCTTGAACTCTTGGGCTCAAGTGATCCACTCACCTCAGTCTCCCAAAGTGCTGAGATTACAGGCATGAGCCACCGCACCTGGCCACATTAATAATTCTTAACATCCATTATACTTACTTCTTTTCCCTTAATTTAGTTTTATTATTCTCTACATAGTGTTAGTTTTGGTACTTCTTTTCAGGAACTGTCATATCTTTCATAGATAATTTTACTTCACTACTTCTCTAATTGCTATAATAAATATTATTCACATCCTAGATTATCTTACATATCTTTAGTCTTTTTATCAGCGGTTAGAGAGCTTCGGATGTTTTTTCTGAGTTCTGTGGTATTTTTTATCTTTGTTTTCCCTAACTGACTGCTTTCGATTTTTGGTATTTAAATTATTTGTTCCATGATTTTATGGTATTTCTGAATTTCATGATTATGTTTGAAACTCAAAGAATTCTGATCTCATATTTTTATCTTATTGATTTCTGCATTTATTTTATAAATACACTTTTCTTATGTCTCTCTTTGAGAATATTGAATTGGTGATTATATAAGGTTCCTCTCTTTATACCCTTATTCCTCAGTAACTAAATTACTGAGTTTCAACACTTTCTTTTAAAAAAAAGTTTTGTGATACATGTGTCTCCCAAATTAAGGAGATGAAATGAACTCTGACATAGATTGCATGGGACTCTTTTCATGCTTTTAGGCCTATATAAAGAAAGAAGGGTTAAATGGTGGGTTATTTTAATTCTGAGCTATTAGATTAGACATTCTATAGTCTGTGAGAAGTAAAATGTGAATCATAGCTAAGGGCAATCCAGGCAGAGAGACTATTGTAGCTGCCCAAAATGACATGCTGCAGAATCTCCACTCCTTGTATAGCACACGTACCTCTGTTAAAAATCTTCCTTTTCATACTACTTTGGGAGCAAGGAGTAAGCATATTTTATACTATACAGAGCATGCCATTTTGGTGGTAGCATGGTTATAAAAATTAATATTTGGTCCCATAAATTGAATTGTAGTAAAAATTTACACCATATTCTGTCATTTCAAACTGTGTGATACTAATGTTCTCTTGTCCTTTCCTCCCAGCAGGGGTGCCTTTAACTTACATTCGAGGCAGTGTATCTTTATTTTTAATAGAAGTACATATAAGGAAATATGTACTTAAATCTTTGAAAGTTTAATCACAACTAGTCACTTACATTTAGACTCTGACATTTACTCATAAAATGTTTGCTAAAAATTTAAATGCAGAAATGGGAGTAATACATGTTTTAAAAAGCATCTACTGCAATCAGGATTCTTTACTTGTTGATATAACAGTGCCTACCACGCTGGCCATGAGGCATTGAACATCCCCTTTTCAGATATGTTTATGTAAGTAATTTGCCGTAGAAACATTTCTGTTTCCTTCTGCTTTAAAAATTTTGTTATAAGTCTCAAAATCTTGTGTATTTAGTTCAATAGAATGAGCACCAAACTTGATGTCAGGGTAACATGGCTGAATTATTAGTTCTCTGGATATCTAGGCATTTTACCAGTAACCAAAGATACAATATATTAAACTTGTGTCTTTACAGAAGATGAATTCAGAAAATTGGGCTTAAGAATACATAAAAATGTGTGTTTTCTTCAGGAGTAAATAAAATAATCTATAAGAAATTGTTTTGTTGCTCTTTATTAATTTCCTTGACATACTGCTGAGCTTTTCTTGCATGCCAGGTTTAATATTAAAAATTATTCTAATATCTTAGGTATTTCCTTATCTTCAGTCATTCTTATACACAACCCACATTTATAGGCTACCACCATTTCTTAGGTACTTTTTAAATTCAACTTATGTTTAATTCATCGATATGTTAAGCTGTAATAGTCATGAGATCATGAGTTTGATGTGCCAGATTTTACACTACTCCTCAAAATGAAACATTGGTATAAAAGTAAAAAAAAAAATCCAGTTATAAAAAAATGAACAGATTGAAATGCTCTGGCTTATGAACAGTCTACCATCCGAGGCCATCCTGAAATTCACATCTTTACCAATGACCGAGCTGTGGCCAATAGCTTAGCTGTATGGTCTAGTAGCTGAGTGGCCTCAGAGTAGACAATCCATGACTGGCATTGTGGGGTGCTTCCCTTTGGCGATGCATTGCTGGTATCTGCACCATGTGGCCTATCTTCATGTTCTATGTCTAGGCTCATATCAGTTGCCAAGATCTTGTCTCTAAATATATGAAAAAGGTTGATGAGCTTACCCACATTTCTGCCCTTGCGGTAGAGAATAAGGTACCTGAACCAGCTGTCTTATCCTGTACACACCTGACTTCGGGGCATCTTAGACAAGCTCAACTATCAACTTGGAGTAGCATCACTTGGACCTCTCACTCCCATACCAGCAGACAACAGACAGCTGGACTAATTGAGAGCATAAATGGGCTAGTGAAGAAGGTCCTTCTTCGAGAATAAGCTGGCTGCTGGACTCATTCTTGACCAACATCTGCTCCTGGTGCTGGCCCATATTAACAGCTACACATTGGGGCCTGCTACTCCTCGTCTCCAAGGACTTGCTGTATTTTCAAACTTTCTGCCTTGTCCTTTACTCTGCCCTGCCTATCCCAATGTGGAACAACTGGATTTTGATGTTGCCACAGCTGTTGTTGCTGGCCCCATGACAGGGGCCCTCAACTAATGTTTCGCCTTGTCTGTCCCCTTGGGGATGCTCCCCACAACTTTGGGCCACCCTCCCATGGACACAGCATCCCTTCAAAGGCTCCTTAACTCTCTTCCTCCAGTTAATGTTACTTACCAGAATGAACGTGCTACTGGCCACCCTACACATGATTCTACCTCCAGATATGGTGCCCACCACGTTGCTGCCATGCAAAGTCCTCTGAAAACCAACTCTGCAATCAACTCTTACTGAAAGCAAGCCAATTACTGGCAGCCACGGGAACACATTGAGCCTAAAATTCTTAGAAGCTCATTGCCTGACCTTTGTTTATCACAGTAAGTTAACATGGGCAAATAATATTTGGACCCGTAGATAGACATACCCTTGCTCTTGCTATTGACACCACTGCTTTTGCTAATTAGCATTTTTCCTTCTGAGCCTCCTCTTCTGTGGGCTGTGGAACAATTGCGATGATAACACTCTGCACAATGCTCAACATTGGGAACCTTTCTGTAGGGGCCTCCCACTTTGTGGTTTGGTTACTACTAGTTTCACCTCATCTGCCACAAACCCCAGATCAGCAACTGCCTCCCCTGTGCCAATGAGTACCCTTTGGGTCATTACCACCAAAAATTCAATAACTGATCAGTGAAGACAAGGCTCTGCTCATCTTACTAAAATATCAGCATGATTACATCTCCACTCTTGAAAGTCGTACCCTGCCCTGTGCTCCCACTCCTACCATCAGGAAGCTCATGAGTTGTGTTCCCATATACTGTCCCAATTACCAACTCTCAAACACCATTGCCATGCTTCTGCACTGGGACGAATCAGACCTTCTGTAGATTCATCTCCTGAAGCCCCTTCCGGAGTGGCCTGACTTGGCAGTGTCCCCTTGTCGGCCCTGCACTGATAGAATTCTACTGTGTTACTTAGGAGAGTTTTGCCCAGATTGAACTGATCTTTTCACTTTGATTGTTTACCCTGTGGGGCCTCCATCACTGGGTTCGCAAAATGCTAACAATTACTAGTGGAGGAAGGCACTTGCTGCAATACAGACCTCACAGCACCATATCCCTGATGCCTGTGTCATTCTTGTGATACGTGGAAACTGGGACATCACGGTTACTTCTTTCCCTCCCCTCAGACTCTACCAGGTGAATGATGCTGTGGGCTAATATCACTGGTTGCTTAACCATATTTGGCCTCCCTGTGTCATGTGCCTTCATCTCTGCTTACAAAAATTCCACTTTCTTCCAACACACCAGCACATAGCAAAGATTCCCTTCTGATCAGCTTCCACAGACACTCCCTCATCTTTCTTCTTAGCTTTTATTCAGACTCTTCTAATGTTGTAGCAACTTTACAGGCAAAGAGCTTTTTCTACATTCACCCAGCTCATAACCCCAGCTCAGGTCTTTCCCATCTGCAAGGAGCTGCTTCATGAACAATCACTTCTATGCCTTGTCCTCACAAATTCACTTCAGGGAGGTCACTACCAGTGCACCTCCACACTTATCCAGCATTGCCAGGTCCCCTGCTTTGTCATGTGCATGATGAATATTGAGCACAGACTTTCTACCTGTTGGAAGATACCTTTACTGCTATCATCCGTGCTGTGCCCAGGATGGTTGCACCGCTTGTCCTACTAACCCCAACTTCATCACTGCCTGGCAAGACTTTTACTGGTGTATTTGCCCAGTATTTTCTTGGACCACCTACAGCATCATTTCTATGGCCTGTGATGCCTGTAAACACTTGGCATCTCAGTTGTACTTGGCAGTATTCTGGAATGGACAAGACCTGAAACTTTGGTTTGATTGGTCAATCCCCACAAGCAAGCTTTGCATCTGTGACATCACCTCCAGTGCATAGTGTTTCCAGACCTTACTATGAAGTTCTGAAACCACCTGGTCTTTGTGCTCTGCGCTGGTCTGCCATTGCTGTGCAGTCAAGACAACTCCAACCTGCTGCCATCAACCTTGTTCAACTTCTTTTGCCTTTCTATGTAATAGTGTTTTCCAAACCCTAGCATGCCTATTGCCTTTTGTTGCTTCAGGTGGCCAGATATTCCACATCCAAATGTGGCTTCTCCAGAACTTTTCACGAATGATCTTAGCGCAGAAGCTCACAAAGCTATCCTTGCAAGAAGAGCTTAGATTCCCTTTATGACAGAAATACCTGGTAACTGACCTGGACTGAAAACAGGTAAAAGAAAGGGGAAAGTGTTACCCAACTCTGAAATTGGTCTCCAGACAGAGACTCTCCTGCCAGTTGGTCATCTGAACCCCTGACTGTACCTGGCTTATGTTGCCGGTCTGCTCCTGCTATGCATCTTCTGAGTGCTGCCAGAATAAACTGCTTGAACACTAGATGGTATCTGAGATTCAACTTTGATGTGGATCAAACCTATAGGGAGAAGTTGCCTGGTAGACTACAACCACCCAAAACCCCCAAACACAACTGTTTCTTAAATGTGAAGATATATTGACAGAGAATGTAAAAAAGTGGCAAGATTAAATGCTAATATGCAAGTCATATTATTTTTCCTTGCATGTGATTCTTCTATACCTGTTTTATGTCACTGTAAAATGATAGCATATGTCTAATTTAAATTGGAGAACCTTTGAGAATGCAAATATACTAAAACATGGGAATTCTTTCCTAGCTCATACCTGGTATAACATCATTTTCTAGTTCTTTCACAAAGAAATGAATGAATGGAAAATTAATTAACTTGTTAAGCTCTTATATGCATTAGTCAATTTGATTTTATTATTTAAAAATAATTACTAATCTTAGGTGCTATTTTTCAAAATTTTATATATGAAATTTTGAATTAAGGGAGGTTCAGCAACTGGCCATTATCACATATTTAATAAATTGCAGATCTAAATGTCCTAAAAAGATAGACCAAAGATATCTGTTATATATATGAACCAATTAAAAGTTTCACTTTCAATAGTTATGGTGGGAAATAATATCTGGTCTTTAACTCATATAATAATAGTAAACATATAGAAATACTAGAAATTACTCATTCATTTAATTAAAACTTAACTATTTATTTTGCTTTTTTTTTTAGAGACAGGGTTTTGCTCTGTCACTCAGGCTGGAGTGCAGTGACATGATGGTAGCTCACTGTATCCTCAAATTTCTGGACTCGAACAATTCTCCTACCTCAAGCCTCTCAAGTAGCTAGGACTATAGGTGTATGCCACCACACTAGGCTAACCCTTCCCTCCCTCTCTTCCTTCCTTCCTTCCTTTCTCCCTTTCTCTCTCTCTTTTCTTTTCTTTTTTTTTTTTTTCAGATGAATTCTGTCTATGTTGCCCAGGCTGATCTTGAATTACTAATCTCAAGCAACACTCCTGCCTCAGCCTTCCGAAGTGCTGGGATTCTATGTGTGAGCCGCCATGCTTGGCCCGCAAATATTTATTGAATACATAATTTTTGAAGTAATGAAAAACTGAAGTCCAAAGATTTTTCGTTGTGATTTAAAATAAGATTTAAAACTATTGTCATATCCCTATGGAAATGAAGCAAGTGAAGGAGTTTTGTATTATTGAGAGGTGACAGCGTGCTGGCAGTCCTCAGAGCCCTCACTCGCTCTGGGCGCCTCCTCTGCCTGGGCTCCCACTTTGGCGGCACTTGAGGAGTCCTTCAGCCCACCACTGCACTGTGGGAGCCCCTTTCTGGGCTGGCCAAGGCCGGAGCCGGCTCCCTCAGCTTGCAGGGAGGTGTGGAGGGAGAGGCGTGAGCAGGAACGCGGGCTGCGTGCGGCGCTTGCTGGCCAGCTGGAGTTCCGGGTGGGCGTGGGCTTGGCCGGCCCCGCACTAGGAGCAGCCGGCCGGCCCTGCCGGCCCCGGGCAATGAGGGGCTTAGCACCCAGGCCAGCGGCTGCGGAGGGTGTACTGGGTCCCCCAGCAGTGCCAGCCCACCGGCGCTGTGCTCGATTTCATGCTGGTCCTTAGCTGCCTTCCCGCGGGGCAGGGCTTGGGACCTGCAGCCCGCCATGCCTGAGCCTCCCATCCCCTCGGTGGGCTCCTGTGCGGCCCGAGCCTCCCCGATGATCGCCGCCCCCTGCTCCACGGTGCCCAGTCCCATCAACCACCCAAGGGCTGAATTGCGCGGGCGCAGGGCACGGGACTGGCAGGCAGCTCCACTGGCAGCCCCGGTGCGGGATCCACTGGGTGAAGCCAGCTGGGCTCCTGAGTCTGGTGGGGACGTAGAGAACCTTTATGTCTAGCTCAGGGATTGTAAATTCACCAGTGGGCACTCTGTATGTAGCTCAAGGTTTGTAAACACACCAATCAGCTCAGGGTTTGTGAATGCACCAATCGACACTCTGTATCTAGCTACTCTGGTGGGGCCTTGGAGAACCTTTGTGTCTACACTCTGTATCTAGCTAATCTGGTGGGGAAGGGGAGAACCTTTGTGTCTAGCTCAGGGATTGTAAACACACCAATCAGCGCCCTGTCAAAACAGACCACTGGGCTCTACCAATCAGCAAGATGTGGATGGGGGCCAGATAAGAGAATAAAAGCAGGCTGCCGGAGCCAGCAGTTGCAACCCGCTCAGGTCCCCTTCTACACTGTGGAAGCTTTGTTCTTTCGCTCTTTGCAATAAATCTTGCTACTTCTCATTCTTTGGGTCCACACTGCTTTTATGAGCTGTAACACTCACCGCGAAGGTCTGCAGCTTCACTCCTGAAGCCAGCGAGACCACGAGCCCACCTGGAGGAACAAACAACTCCAGAGGCGCCGCCTTAAGAGCTGTAACACTCACAGCGAAGGTCTGCGGCTTCACTCCTGAAGCCAGCGAGACCACGAGCCCACCTGGAGGAACAAACAATTCCAGAGGCGCCGCTTTAAGAGCTGTAACACTCACCGCGAAGGTCTGCAGCTTCACTCCTGAGCCAGCGAGACCACGAACCCACCAGAAGGAAGAAACTCCGAAAACATCTTAACATCAGAAGGAACAAATTCCAGACGCGCCATCTTAAGAGCTGTAACACTCACCGCGAGGGGCGTGGCTTCATTCTTGAAGTCAGTGAGACCAAGAACCCACCAATTCCGGACACATTATGACCTTTGTTTCCTGCCATGGAAGAAAATTTAAATTCCCAGGCTGAAGAAGCAAATTAGGCCTCTCAAGCAGAAACCAACAGGTAAGAAAATAATAATTAATAAATTTAGGGTCTTTTGTTCTTAAAATTTGTGTACTCAGGCATTGAGAATCTTTGGAACATGAGATAGGGAAAACTCATCCTTTTGTAAGAAAACCTTCAATCCTGAGGCCATGAATTTTAGCAGGAGAAGCACAGGATTAGCCTTCCGATCCTAACTCTCTTCATGCTATCACTTTAAGGAAATATCTTCAAAAATTATAGTGATTAGTTTTTATCACTGTGGGGATATTGATATTCATACCATGAAGTGATTTTTAATTAAATAAGAAAATAAATATAACAAAACTGTTGTAGCCCTGACTTAACTTTTATTTACTATAAACAGCAATAAATTTTATTGCCTGGAAATCAAACAAGTTTTAGATCTAGTGTTTGTGTTCCTGAAGTTTATCATATGATTTTTGAGAAACATTACTTTTTATATCTACAGATTAATGATATAGTATTGTATGTGATATATAAAAAGTGAGTGGTAGGATTAGTGAATACTGTAAGCATTTTTATGTAGCTGAGGTGTTCAAATAAGGCTTTGTACAGGGTGTTTTCTTTGCTCTTGTAGTAGTAGAAAGGGAGTTAATGCATAAATCAACTCAAAAGGTACTTTCAAAAAGGGGCATAAAATGTTTTCAGCAGGTGTATAGGGATCATGATAGAGAGAGATGCATGTAAACTTAGCAAGGTAATTCTAGAATATAGAACCTTTTGAAATATTTTGTTCAGGAATTTACACTGGTTCTTTCCATGCTTTTGAATATGCCTGCTTTACATATTACATTGAAACAGGAACTTCATTATGGTTGAAACAAACAAACAAAAAAAGCTTTTTATCACCCAAGAATATCATTATACATAAAAAAGAATAGTTATACGTTCAAATATTCTGTAATTCTATTTACCATTTAGATTCATGTTAAAGGCATACCATTTGCATTAGTAATGTCAGGAGTACATTTTATTGCTTTGGCATCCAAATGTATTAAAACAAAAATAATTCCTTTAGTAGATTAAAATAACAATGTTTTTGCAGGTACATTTTACTACAAAAATAGCAGTAAATTCAAAGAAAATAAAATGTTAATAAAAATAAGATTTTTAAGGATTTTTTTTTCTTTTGAAACAGGATCTTGCCCTGTTGCCCAGGAGTACAGTGGCAAGATCATGGCTCACTACAGCCTTGAACTGCTGGGCTCAAGCAGTTCTCCCAACTCAGTCTCCCAAGTAGCTGAGACAACAGGCATTCACCACCACAGTGGCTTTTTAAAAACTTTTTGTAGAGATGGAGTCTTGCTGTGTTGCTTAGGATAGTCTCAAACTCCTGGGCTCAAGTAATTCTCTCACCTTGGCCTCCCAAAGTGCTGGGATTATAGGTGTGAGCCACTGCATCTGGCTTAGTGTAAATTGTTTACAATAAAACACAACAAAACAATTTTGGTTAGTAGAAACAATTTGTTGTTGTTTTTCACTGTAAATTTAGAACACAAAGATAAAATGCTGTAATTATTCAATTTAATATAGTGAAATGACATGTCACACCTGTTAATAAACATTGTGATTGATAAAAAAGCAAATTCTTATTTTTTATATCAACCAAAACTATTCCTTTGTTTTGCTGCCAGTATATGTTGAACCAGTTAAGATCCACTGCAGATGGCAACATACTATCACTCATTTATCTATTCATGACTTTATTTATTTGGACTAGAGAAATGAATTCAGTCATGTGATTGACATCCTGATATGGTTATTTAGAAAGATTTTACTTTTTTACATAAAGAATAAAGATTAGATTGAATGCCAAGAAATCAACAAGAAGACTACTGCAACAATGAGTTAGCAGAAGAAAAGGGAAGGGGGCATAGACATATAAAAAAGAAATAATAATGTGATTGAGTAATCCAATTAGATATAGGAGAGGAGAAAATTTGTTTATGTTTTCCAATATTCTCATATAAAATGTCAAATCATCACTCACTTATTTATAATCACCCCCTGTCCAATCTAAACTTAAACTTCCTTGGCTTTCCTCAATTCTTCATCTCGTTCTCTTCTAATTTGTAATTGGAGTGAGTCAGTTCTATAAAGAAAACCCACTTTAGCAGTTTGAAGAAAAAAAAAAGTAATTATAAAGAAAATCAGAGACTTGCACATGATCCTTCAAAGAAAATGCTAAAAATACTGAGTGAAAGTCCCATTGAGACTTTTCTGCTTCACCAACCTGACATGGGTGCCGTATTTTGCAGTACCCAAATCTTTTTCACCACTGCTCTCAAAAGCCAGAGCCCCCCACCACCATTGCCAAATACCAGGATTCCCAGCAGTCTCTATGCCTTCATTCTTGACCTTTAAAAAAGTGTAAATGATTAGTATCTGGGATAATGAATTCCTGACTTCTGTCTTGGAAAGCTGGACCTAATGTGACAAATACTCAACTTTAATAATGGGTTCTCAAATCAAATGACTCCAAGCAGCCAGCATGCATGGGAGAAATCCAGTTCAACACTCAGTTCTGCTCATTCTTGATCAGTTACTATTTATTTGACTTTTCCAAGATGTTTTCTATCTACTTTTTCCAAACTGTGAAATAGCATTACTGATAATCAACTAAGAAAATCAATTTACATAAATAGATATGATGATATAATACCTGAATTAAACTATTACTGTGAAAGTTCCATTTACATTCCAAATAAATAAAATAATTTGACATAAAGTTACACATTTTGAAATTGACTTTGCACTTATTCAACATTAATTATGTATATGTATATTAATTTTCAATTTTTGATATGGTGGATTTCTCATTTGTTGTGTATGGGTGTGTAAGTGTCTGTCTGTATAAATGTGTGTATCTGTGTTTGGAAATAAGTGGATAGCTGCTCTTAAATAGACAAGGCTCTTGAGGATAGTGAAGTTGGTTTCTGTTTATTTTATGTTTTCCGATAATACTTGTATAAGTCTCCTAGAATTGCCGTAAGATATTACCACAAACTTGGTGGCTTAAAATAACAGAAAGGTATTCTCCCATAGCTTTGGAGACCAGAAGCCCCAAATCAAGCTATCAGCAGGGAAGTACTACCTCTGGAAGATGCAATGAAGAATGCTTTTTTCCCTCTTCTGGCTTCTGGCAGCTCTGTATTACTTGGCTTCCTTGGCTTGTGGCCACATCACTCCAATCTCTGTCTCAGTCTTCACATTGCCTTTTCCTCTATGTGGGTATCTTTTGTTACATCTTCTGCCACTTATAAGAACATTTTAGATTTAGGGCCTACCAGGTAATTCAGGATGTTCTGATCTCAAGATCTTTAATTATATCTGCATATATATTTTTTCAAATAAGGCTTTCAGGTTCACTGATGCTAGAGATTCAGATGTGGACCTGCCTTGTTGGGGGCTATGGATAAAACCACTAGAGTTTATAGAGCTATGGAGGATAATTTAAAATAGTATTGAATGCCAAATTTTACCCTCACTTACTCATTTATCATTGATTCCATCAATCTCTCAGCAAATACAATAGAATATCCACTACGTATGTTCCAACCCTCAAGATAGGCACTGGTGAAATACAAAAGAACAGGCAAAAATTAATGTCTCTATAAAGCTCATAAGTTGATTACCTAAAAAGCGTATAATTTATAAAATATTTATTTTGCTTCTTGAAAACCGGAAGGAGTTTATAGGAATGAATGCAGGAGGAAATGACACCAGAGTTGAGCAGTAAGAGGTGAGTGGAATAGTGTGTATCTGGGATATGAAGAGAAAAGCAATTACTTAGTAAAAATTGACATGCAAATATTTATGAACATTTTTTGTCTATTTTCTTCATTATTTCAATCCAGTACATTTGAGTATAGTAATAATTATGATAAATTTAATACATAGCTTGTACAATATTATGTTTATTGCCAATATATCAAATTTATTTTTCATTGAGTAGAAACTAGTAAAACACAGAGTGCAAAACTAAATCAAAGCCATTTGCAAAATAGTACTTGTAAAAACTGACCCAATTATTTTTAAATACCAGTATTTTTTATTTAAAAATGTATGATAATATTAGAAAGACAGACATTTCTGATCATATTATATTAAAACAGTAACTGAACAAATATTATTTATGTTGGAAATGATTTTCCTGAGCTCCCAATATGTTTAATTCATGTGAATGACACTAATAATAATTATATATAGTATTATTTCTCTGAGAAGAAAGATTTTGCAGATCTTTCACATACTCTTTTGCTTAGATGACACTACACTCTCCTCAATGTTCAGAATTAAAAGGTTGTTGGAATTTGGCACTACACTGAAAAATACGATTTTGACAAATGCCTCATGAAAAAGGATTTATTTACATATATTATAATATATATATAATATAATGTAATAACACATCACGTGACATGTCAGAATTATCCAATTGCTGGAAGGGGATCACAATTCAAGGAACGTGTGCAGCCTCCAGAATTTAAAAAAGGCAAGAAGGCTGGGCACGATGGCTCATGCCTGTAACCCCAGCAGTTTGGGAGGCCGAGGCAGGTGGATCACAAGGTCAGGAGTTTGAGACCAGCCTGACCAACATGGTGAAACTTAGTCTCTACTGAAAATACAAAAATTAGCCAGGCGTGGTGGAGCATGCCTGTAATCCCAGCTACTCAGGAGGCTGAGACAGGAGAATTGCTTGAACCTGGGAAGCGGAGGTTGCAGTGAGCCAAGATCATGCCACTGCACTCCAGCCTGGGTGACAGAGCAAGAGAAAGAAAAAAGAACGAAGAAAGAAGAAAATAAAAAGAAAGAAAGAGAGAGAGAAGGAAGGAGGGGGAGAGAGAGAGAGGAAGGAAGGAAGGAAGGAAGGAAGGAAGGAAGGAAGGAAGGAAGCAAGCAAGCAAGCAAGCAAGCAAGCAAGCAAGCAAGCAAGCAAGCAAGGAAGAGGCAAGAGAGAGATTCACTCCTGGAACAGAAGAAACTGAAAGAAAATAGGTCTGGTGATACCTTGATTTTAGCCGTGTAAGACCCATTTTGGACTTCAGACCTCAATAACAATAAGATAATAAATTTTTGTGGTTATAAGCAACGAAGTCTGTTGTAATATGTTACAATAGCAACGGGAAACTAACACAGATTTTGGTCACTATGTGCTAGGTAATTTTGTCGCGGATCTTTTTCCTGTAGAAGACTGAACTAATTATTAGAGCCTGACTATCAAGGAATTATTGTATTAGTTGTTTAGTTTAGGAGTAGATAACTCCTACATTGCCGGTAGAGAAGCACTTGGGAAGTCATCAACCGTGGCTCAATGATTTGGTATCTAAATATTTATAACCATATATTATTCCTCTTTCCTGTGTTCTTCTCTATTATAACCAAGTGCAAGTTTGGGTAGAGCCCTACTATGAATTGTTTCTGTAAATTTTGCCACCAACATAGATTTTAAAATGTATTGCTCATATTTTTTCCATCTTGCCATGGCATGATAGTGTGAAATAACTCAGTTATGTTATTTTCAAAATGAAATAGTAAAAACTAAAGATTATATTATGCTATTGAGAGCAATATTCTTACTTGAGATTTGCAATATGTACTCTTGTCAGTGAAAGCATAAAATAACTATTTTGAGAAAATTTCTTGTGTGCTATGTATGTTATGGCTTAGTTCAGTGTTTAGTTGCCTGTTACAAGTGGTCACAATGTAATAATAATTAAATGTTAATTTAATAGCAGCATTCTGAACTAGATTAATATGAAAAATGGTGAGCCATGAAAAGCATTTGGACTATAGCATTATTGAATATTTTTAAATGTTCTCTCCTATCCCCACTGAAATAATAATTTAGTTTTACACTTTGGTGGTTAGAGGCTTAATGCTATAAGAGTTCTGGCTAATATAAATTGCATAAATCACACAAAATGTCCCAGAACACAATGCTCTGTGGCTGACAAGAACTGTATTTTTAGGCATTTTTTAAAAAGAATCGAGTCCCAGGTATTTAATCAAAGAACATAGCCAACAATCTCTTGCTATCAATTTATATTACATGCATTATAGCTGCTGCTGCCATCAGTAAATTATCACTTTCTATAATGCATTTTAAATTTCATTTGACCTTGATAAGATAAAGATATTTTTTCCTGTTGAAATTAACATGCTGTTCACACCTTCACCTTTTGTCTTTCGAAAGTACTTGACAACACGATTGTATTTTGAAGAAATCTATGTTTTTAAATAGTCTGTGTCCTATGTGTTGATTGTAGGCAATGATAAAGTGAAGACTGAATACCCATTTGTTAGGACAATTTTTCATTCAAGAGTTTCTTGTAAAAAATAATTTGTTCTTTATTTGTTTTCTCTTTCTAAATTTTTACTATCAGGGATTCATTTTTCACTATAATCAACTCAATTATCCCTCCTTTTTAAAAGAAAGTAGAACTGCTCCTGCTACATACATTTTCTTTGCTGGCCCAACATCTAATTAATTCCAGGAGAAAACCTCTTTTCATTAAGTAATAGCCTGTATGTGGCAGGCATATTTCTAAGCCTTTCTGCAGGGAGAAGGAAATAGAATAAGTTCCAAAGAACTGTCTGAATTTACAAGCACGCTGGGAAGAATCTGAGGCAAAAAGTAGATTGTACCCACCTGCAACAGGTGAGGCAGGCATTCTCCTTTCTGTGGCTCTACCTTAAATAAGCATTCATTAAGAATTCTTAATTCAAAAGAACAAATCTTCTTCTAACATACGTGTGGTATTAGGTATTATTTAACAAGTACACAGCAGTGATGTTGCCCTAAAGGAAATACCATGCAGTGCTTGAGAACTCAGAAAATTCCTGTTTTCAACAGGAATTTTGAAAATGAGAAACAATAAATTAAATATGAAAAACAAAAAGTTATAAATGATATATTTAATGTCACAATTTTATACTCTTCTATCTTTAACTCTATCCATTATCACTCCTTGTACACATACTCAGATTATTTTCCTCATTTATTCAATTTCTGTAATTTATATCAAAATAAAACAATAGTACTTTTACATAACAATTTCCAAAGCACTTTTATATGTTATTTGTGACAATCCTTAAACTCTGGTAGAAGAATAAGTAAAAGAATTTCCTTATTCTGGCAAAAATATAAAAAATTCTGCTACATAAAGACATATGGTCAAAGAGTTAATATATTATTTATAAGTATAGTTAATAATTCGTGGGTCTTATTTTTTTTGATAGATTTTATTTTTTATAGTAGTTTCAGGTTCATAGGAAAATTAAGTGAAAGGTACAGAGATTTCCCATATACCCCAGCCCGTATACATGCACCATCTCCCTCATTATCAATATCCCCCACCAGAGCAGTATGTTTGTTACAGTTGATGAACTTATATTGATACATCATCATCACCCAAAGTCCATAGTTTACATTAGGTTTCACTCTTGTCCTAGATTCTATGATTTGGGGCAAATGTAAAATACAGGTATCCACCATTACTGTATCATTCACAACAGTTTCACTGCCCTAAAGACCACCTGGGCTCTCCCTATTTATTCCTCCCTTCCCCAACCCCTGACAACCACTGATCTCTTTACTATCTCTTTGCTGTCGCCTTTCCAGAATGTCACATGGTTGAAATTATACAGCATATACCATCTTCCCATTGGCTTCTTTCACTTATTAATATACATTTGAGGCTTGATAGATTGACATTTTGGTACTTGCAAGTTTTGGCAATCACGGTAGACATCCACATGCATGTTTTTGTGTGGACATAAGCTTTAAACTCCTTTGAATAAATACCAAAGAGCATGATTGATTAATCATACAGTAAGATTATGTTTAGCTTTCTAAGAAATTGCCAAACTGTCTTCCAAAGTGGTTGTACTATTTTGCATTTCCAAAAAATGAGAATTTTGATTGCTCCAGATCCTTCCCAGCATATGACATTGTCAAGTGTTTTGGATTTTGATCATTCTAAGTGGTAGTGCATTGTTTTCATTTGTAATTCCCCAATTATGTATGATGTAGAATCTTTTTATTTTTAGCAATGTGGTTTCCATTTCCTCTTCTTGAATACTTTTTTTTTAATTTGAGGAAGATTGATTGTACTTTCAGTCATTATGCCCTCACCATGATTGGCCAATCTAATACTCTTTCTCTGAATTTTGAAACCTTAACAGCATTATTCAAATAAAGGAAATGTTTGATGCTCAATCATACGTTTGGCAGCATCTGGAAGAAACTGGACACTACAATCCTGTATTCTGGAGGAACTCTGGTCCCTGTGTTACCTGCATCTCCTTCTTTATTTTTTCTCTCAATTTTGTGAGCTCCTCTATGTTCTTCCCAGTAATTTATTTATTGCTTAAGTTAATAAAGGTCTCTTTCCCATGCTTGCATTTAAAAAAACTTACATAGTAAGAGATAGTCAAATAATTTGATAGTGGAAAAGATAATGTCACAGGATCTTTGGGGTGTCGCTTTTCTGGCCAGAAACCTCTGTGGCTGGTGGCACCTTTACCTGAGTTTTTGTCCTGTGTCCAGGAAGAATAAGGTACTCAGTCAAGTGGAGGGTGAGTGAGAAGAGGAGCTTTATTGCGTATTAGAACAGTTCAGAGGAGACCTGTAGTGGGTAGCTCCTCTCTGTAGGCAGGTTGTCTCATTGAGGGTTCAGCTCTTGGCAGAGAGGAGGCCCTGGAGTGGGTGGCTCCTCTCTGCAGCTGGTAGTCCCAACATCTCTGCAGATCTCTGCAGGAGCTACCCTGTCTGCAGCTGGTTGTCCCATCTGCTCAGCTCTGGCTGAGTCTGGGGCTTTTATGGGCCTCCAAGGAGGGGAAGAAGGGCATGCTGATTGGTCCATGGGTCAAGAAAAGGCACCACAAATTCCCACACAAGTTTATGGGACTAGCAGCCCAGCCCCCAGCTTTCAGCGCCTCCCTGTCCTGAAGGTGGGGCCTCACCAGGACATGCCCCCTTCCACCCAGGAATCTGTCTGCCACCTGCTGCCACTCATGGCACTTAGAGTTGGTCCTGAATTTGCCCTGAGATCAGAGCAGATACCAACAGCAGGGAGAAGTCAGGCAGCAGGAGCAGGAACTTCAGAGCCTATGAGAACAAGGCGGCCTTCCTGGGCCCCCAAGAGTGCAGTGATGCCTGATTTGCAGCCGCAGGTTGGGCAGCTGCTGTTGTGCCCAGGAGGCAGGGCTCCTAACTGCTCCCAGCCCCTTAAGAGCACAGGGAGGCTCTGATCTACAGTCACAATTTGGGCAGCTGCAGCCCCACTATGAAGGGGAGGCTCCTGCCTGTGTCATGGAGTGTGCAGCCCTGCCCACGCCTCCCTGCTGCAGCTGGCATGATGGTAGTGGCAGGTCATATGGAGCTGCTGCTGCCATCAATAGGACTAGAAGACAGATTTTCAGACACCACTTCCACTTTGCTGAGACAACTTATGCAAATACTTAGCACAAATTTTGAAATCTGTTAAATGCTCAATAAAAAAAATCCCTTAATACATACTCACACATATATCAATATTGCAATCAATAGTAAAATAAAATATAGAAATAAAAATGTGTTTTCTTCTTTCAGTGTATCACAAACTCATGAAAAATTTCATAGACGTCTCAGAAGAAGCAGTGAAAAATATTGGTTCTGAGAAGCAATCATCAGCCAGTAAGTTTGTATGTCATTTGGTGCCAAACAACCTTAGGTCTTGTCCCAGTTTTATATGATTTTGACCATTCATTTAGTGTATTTAATTTCCACTATCACTTTTTACAATGGGATTATTGATTCTACTTATTTTATATGTCTGCTTTATTATTAAATATCTGACCTAAGGTCTCTAAGTGCATAATCACATTCAATGTTCACAATATTCTATGGACTTTCTAGGCTCCCACATTAAGTGATACAATGCATGTAAAATACTTACATAATACCTGAAAAATAGAAATTATCCAAAAATATTACTACTAATATTATGGAAGTTATCATGTTTATGAGGAAAATATTCATCAAATTATGAACCAAATGAATGGTTTATAAAATAAAGGAATGATCCAATGTCTGGTAGGCATATAGTAGACACCCTTTACTGGCTGATTCAATAAAAAATGAGATTTGCAATTATGGTTTTATTTTATAGTTTCATCCTCAAGCAAACTTTATTCAAGAAAGAATAACCATTTCAGCTTGTCTAAATATCAGCTCACCTTTTCACATTGTTTACCTTAATGACAAAAGAACCCTGAGAACATTGAAAATTTTTCCTGGAAAAGACGTCAGTGCCAGATATCTGCAATTAAATACTGATAATTTCACTGGCAGTTCAAGCAGTTTAATGAAGTTTTAGATATCAAAATAACTCACAAGTGAGCATGTGTTTCAAAGCCAGGACCCTAGGAACAGCAATCCTGGCTTGAAATTCCACCTCCTTGTA
This sequence comes from Pan troglodytes, assembly GCF_028858775.2. NCBI lineage: Eukaryota > Metazoa > Chordata > Mammalia > Primates > Hominidae > Pan > Pan troglodytes. The sequence continues at coordinate 87,021,493 of NC_072412.2, read as the reverse complement.
AATTCTGGATATTAGACCTTTGTCAGATGGGTAGATTGCAAAAATTTTCTTCCATTCTGTAGGTTGCCTGTTAACTCTGATGATAGTTTCTTTTGCTGTGCAGAAGCTCTTTAGTTTAATTAGATCCTATTTGTCAATTTTGGCTTTTGTTGCAATTGTTTTTGGTGTTTTTGTCATGAAGTCTTTGCCCATGCCTGTGTCCTAAACAGTATTGCCTAGGTTTTCTTCTGGGGTTTTTATGATTTTGGGTTTTACATTTAAGTCTTTAATCCATCTTGAGTTAATTTTTGTATAAGGCATATGGAAGGGGCCCAGTTTCAGTTTTCTGCATATGGCTAGCCAGTTTTCCCAACAGTATTTACTGAATAGGATATCCTTTCCCCATTGCTTGTTTGTTGAAGATCATATGGTTGTAGATGTGTAGTGTTATTTCGGAGTTCTCTGTTCTGCTCTATTGGTCTATATGCCTGTTTTGATACCAGTACTGGGATGTTTTGGTTACTTTAGCCTTGCAGTCAGGTAGCATGATGCCTCCAGCTTTGTTGTTTTTGCTTGGGATTACTGGGTATATACACAAAGGAATATAACTCATTCTACTATAAAGACACATGCACGTGTATGTTTATTGCATCACTATTTACAATAGCAAAGACATGGAACCAAACCAAATACACATCAATGATAGACTGAATAAGAAAAATGTGGTACATATACACCATGGAATACTATGCTGCCGTAAAGGAATGAGGTTATGTCCTTTGCAGGGAGATAGATGAAGCTAGAAGCCAGCATCCTCAGCAAACTAACACAGGAACAGAAAACCAAACATTACATGTTCTCACTCATAAGTGGGAGTGAAACAGTGAGAACACATGGACTCAGGGAGGGGAACAACATACACTAGGGCCTGCTGGGGGGGTAGGGGGGGGAACTTAGAGGATGGGTCAATAGGTGCAGCATACCACTATGGCACACATATACCTATGTAACAAACCTGCACATTCTGCACATGTATCCCATTTTTTAAAGAAGTAATAAAAAAAATTAAAAATTCCATCTCCATCATGTATTAATTTATTAACTGTCAGCTTGAGTAAGTCACTTTTCCTTTCTTGACCCTCATTACCAAAGCATCATTTTTTTGGTTTTCTCAACATAAACTCTCCAACTTGCCACCTACATCTCTTGACACTTATTCTCTACATACTAACCATTTCCTTGCAAACTTGAAATAGAGAAAATCCACTTAATGAGTATAGATATTCTTTTTAAATCAAATCAATAACCTTCCCTTAATTAACCAAATTCATAAACATGTGCTCCGTTGTTATATACACATGCATAAATCTCAAATGTATACGTACTGCCCAAATCCTATCTTTTTTTTTTTGAGACAGAAAAAAATATCAATGTATCATCATAGATTCACAGCATTCTGTTACTCAAATCTGCCTGCAGAGGACTATGAAGTCAGAATTAATTTAGGCAAAAGTGAGTAATTTTCTCATAGAAGGTAATACTGTTTCAACCAGCCTCTTGCTTTGTCGCCCAAGCTGGAGTGCAATAGCACAAACTCGGCTCACTGCAACCTCTACCTCCCAGGTTCAAGCAATTCTCCTGCCTCAGCCTCCCAAGTAGCTTGGATTACAGGCACCTACCACCACATTCAGCTAATTTTTTGTATTTTTATCAGAGATGGGGTTTCGCCATGTTGGCCAGGCTGTTCTAGAACTCCTGACCTCAGGTGATCCAGCAGCCTTGGCCTCCCAAAGTGCTGGGATTACAGGCCTGAGCCACCATGCCCAGCCTCAAATCCTATATTTGAGGCTCACTCTCCAGTATCTAATTGCCTCCTAAAAATAGTCACCAGTTTCTTAAACTTGCAATACAAATCAACGTGCCTAAAATTATAATATTCTCTTCCCAAATATAGATTTTCCCTACCATTTATTCACTCTCCACATTTCAGCCAGAGCAAATTTTTAAAGTTTAAATCTGAGTTTAAATCTGAAAAAGTCTTTTGATATCTGTCATTGCTTAGCCAATTGACCACATATAATTGAAATGTAAAGTACTAGTGTTCCCAGGAAGAAGAACAAACAAATACTCAGTGTCTGCCACATTATTACCAGCACACATTATTTACAATAAGGTATGGCACTTTTTGAATGCCTGCCAAATACTGAACATGTTGCTATGAGATTGGCTTATACAGTACAGTTCAAATTTGTTTGCTTGTGGTAGGAGAATCATTAGAGTAGTCACCTTGGTTGTTTTAGGAAGTCTAGTAATAATAGTGTCTAAAAATGGTAATGTTTAAGAACTTATGAAGGTAGCCAGAGAGCTTATTTATCCAATGTGGTGAAGGGAATCAGAAGTTTGGGTTGGAATAGTTGTAAAGATGTTTCTGAAGCTTTGGGATATAGGAGCCATGGAGGCAAGAGGTGAGTGGGTCTGAGTACATGTGGAAAAAGACAATAAACATGGTTGACTTTTTTCAGTTTGTATCAAGTTGAGTAGAACTATATGAGTTCCTTAGTCTTTCAGATGTCAGTGGTTGAAACAGTATTTCCTTCTATGAGAAAATTACTGAATTTTGCCTAAATTCATTCTGACTTCATAGTCTTCTGCAGGCAGATTTGAGTAACAGAAAGTTATGAATCCATGATGATTCATTGAGATTATTCTTTTTAATATTTGTTTTTTAAGATCTTGTCTATGGATTATCAGTGCTCTGGGGTCAAGGTGGGCAGAATTCAGAAAAATGGCTATATATTGAACAAAAAACTAAACATTAAGAGCTTCGGTCTAGGAAATGAAGATGCTGGTGATGACAAAGCCAACTCATGATAACATACTCTTTGCAATCATTCTCCCACTTCGTTACTCTCCTTCAAAGCTTAGCCCAGAAATCACCTATTCACTAATTCAATCTATTGCTATCAGACTTTTGGCTTCCCGCCATCACTTTCATATCAGTAAAACTGACCTTGTCAGAGTCATTGAGAGTCTCCAGATGTTCCTCTATGGCAGTGGAATTCTAAACCTTGGACCCCTTTCCCATTCCAGAAACTCCTTCTTAGTATCATATGCCTTTGATTTTCATCTTACCTCTCTGATGTACCCTTTACAGCTTTCCTCCAGGTTCTTCTCTCCCATCTGTTCTGTAAATGTCAGAGATGCTAATATTTTGTCTTTCTTCATTTTCCTTGTGTTCTCTTCTCTCATTTACTAGCTCTGAAAATTAGCCTTGTGGGGTCTTTGCTTGTTCATCTAAAAAAAATAGGCAGGAAATATTTAATCTATAGAATTTCTGTGAAAATTAAATGGGTTAATACATCTAGAGCTTTTAGAACAGTTTCTGGCAAATGTGAAGCATTCATTAAATATTTGTCTATTTGATTTTTAGAAATCAATAGATAGTTTCTCTACTTACATAAAATTTGTTGTAAAGATGTCATAGGAACAGCTGATTGCTTAAAATTATTAAACTATTTTGCATCTGCTGAAGTGGCATATATATGTACATATGTAGAAATAAAATTAGGTCTGAGATGATGTGTTAGTATTCATAATACTTGTCTATTTTACAATATTTATCAAGTAGAACTGAACCATAATAGTTCATGGGTCACTCTTATTTGTTGAAGTTGTGTCTCTAGAAGAAAACATTCAATTTTGCCTGAATTTAGTTTGTCTCATAGGTCCTCTGCAGGTAGATCTGAATGACAGCATATCATTAATATTTATTACTATGTTGTCATTATTTTATTTTAATATTTGTCATTTTTGAGTTTGCCTATGGGCTTTCTTTTTCTATCTGTATTGATTTTTGAATCTATTCACTGTATTAGTCTACTTAGATTTATTTTTCTCTCTATACCAAATTTTAATCATGTAATCTAAGCCGCTATTATAAAATTTCAGTTTTATTATAGTACCTCACCAAAATATTTATTAATATGTATTTTCCCTTTAAAAATATTTTAACTGCACATGTACTCTATAAATATAAGTGTTGAAGCTTATTTTAAAAGACTAAGATATCAAAATACCTAATGCCATTCTTCTTCCCATAGGTAAACATCCTTCCCCATTTGCTTTGCATTTTGGAGCCCTTAAAACATATATAAAACTTTCTATATTTAACTGTTATTTTGTTCACAATAATGGAATCATGGAGTATGTTTTGGTTTGCAACTTTATTTTTTATTTAATAATTTAACATATTTCTATGTAACAAAAATGTATTTAATAGTTTAAAAATACTTATCTCAAATTTTAAATTAAAAGTGTTTTATTTTACATACTTCTGAAATATCTTAACACTGCTATATCTAATATTTAAACAAGCCCCTCAGATCATTTTGAGTCTGTGTGGTGCATCACTGGTGTGAACAATTAAGGGGATTTGTTGGCTCATCTAGCTGGACATTTCTGGTGAGATCATGTATGGTACCATAAGAATCCCAGCTTTATTTCTTTGAAGAACTTTGAAACTCTCAGCTTTGATATGATCTGTGTGTCAACTTTATTCTCAGACTAATAACAGGGTTTTCAGACGGTCTATGTCTTGCTGATATACACAACATTTGTGAAAGCAAATCTTTTTTCCTGTGGCTCTCATTTAAGGTTAATGAATATTCTTTACCGGAAGGCTTTGGCAATTTTCCCTTTCTGTCTTATAGAACCGAATTACTAAACTTTCTCCCCATTACCTTTCTAACTTAAACTTAAACCTTTTTCTATGCTGAGAATCTTTCTTCACACCTCTCCTCTATCCCATTTAGGTTACCCAAGCTCAGATCAAAGTGATGTTTCAGAATTTCTTTCAATTCCCATCTTTGATAACTCTGTGTTTTTACAAGTTTTTCTCGTGCTTGCATTGCCTTTTCTTTTCTCATGTCAAATGCATATTTGTTGTTCAGCATCCATTTGTTCCACAGCACTCCAGAGAGGATTTCTACCTTTCTTCTCTACCTTCCAACCTATTCAACAACTACTAAAGCACTAATCATGTTTAATTCTAACAATTTAATTAAATATATTTGACATTAGATTGTAGATTTCTCAGTGACCAGGGTAAAGGACTCTCTATTGATGCATCTCAGAGTTCCAGTATAACATCATCTCAATACAGAGTTCTCAGTAAATATTTGTTAGAAGAAAAGATAGCTTTAAGCTTAATAGTGATGGATTATAATTTTTTGAACTAGTTCTCTCATACAGAACATTTATTGCCAATATCAGACATAACAACTAACAAAACGGAGACTGATATCAGCCCATGTCGCTCATGATCTTGGTTGAGGGAAGCTTGAGAGCAATATTCCCAATAGTGGGGAATTTCCCTGAACTACCCCTCAAAAAAATGTTCACAAAGCTCTAATGGCTTCTGGGGTAAAAGCCATGGATTCTTGGCTATATAACCTTTCCCATGTAAATGTGAAAAAGATAGTTCTGTCCTGAGCCACACTGCAAGCTTTCATGAAGCACAGCATCCCCATTGGAAGACCCCATTACTCTTTCTGTTGTCCCTTGAAATGACCATGGGGGAAGCAATGGAGAGGCTCTACAGAAATGATTCATATTGGGATGCAAATGGCAGATGGTTTCAGTGATTTCCTGCAATTCAGGCCTGGATGAATGGAAACCCAACATGGTAGTGGTAACAATGCCAAAGAACCAACAGGGGACCTCAATGGGTGACAAGAGGAAAAATCAAACAAACAAACAAAAAACCAAAGGGAATAAGGCCAGCCTGCAGAGTAATGTGACTTTGCTTGTTAAGACAAGGGGTAGTAAAAATAAAAATCCATGGGACAAAAAAAAATAAAAATAAAAAGACTGCCAACACTCTAAGGAGGCAGAGAGTGTGTTCCCCCAATTTGGAGGGTAAGGCCCTCAGTTAAGCAAAAGAAAAAGAGGAGAGGAAGACCCACATCAGATTTAGTTAGAATCCTGCATGGTAGCCCTCAGAGTCCCTGAACATCTTTTGTGAACAGGGGTGCATGGGTTTTTAAGGCTTTCTGATGCCCCAACCAAGTCAATGAGGAATATGATCCCAATTCAGTGCAATGAATCAGACAAGGAAGATGTGATCCCCTTTGCGTGTATCTTGACTTCACGCCCTCAAAAACAATGATTAGGAATGAGACCAAGGTCTCTGAGTCTCTGCTGGGGCCTAATGGACTTACATGCCTGACAAATTAAAAGAAAAAAAGAGAGAATTCAAACTTCTTTGTGGCTCATGGATACTGGTGATCAAATCATAATAGGCAGAGGCCTCCACAGGGGTAGGGCTAAGCTTATGAAAGTAGGAGGTTTGGGGACAAACACAGTGATGTATAGCTAACATAGCTCACATGCAGGTTCACGTGTGCTTACAAATGGGGTTCTTGGGCCATTTGGGGCAACAGTAATCATGGTTCACACAATTGAGTGCATTATAGACATTTTGGCTGCTTGTGGCACAAAACATCACTATTGCCTCGGGGGATATGTCCCTTCATTACACAAGATTCAAGCCATAAGAGAGTGGTGCATTCACCCTTACTGGTCACCTAAGTTACCCAAGCCCAAGTCCTGAAGGATTATTCAACAAAAGCAGTGCAGCATACCAGGCACAGAGCATTGCCCTGTTGATATAGGACTTGCTGCAGACAAGAATGTTAGACACCAACCTGTTGCATTTAGCAGCCAGTCCATCCTGTAAAAAAAAGTCTCAAAAGCCTGGAGGCTAACTACCACAGATTGAATGCCAAGATGCCACCCTCGGTACCTGACATTATTGTTATCCCCAAAGTACTGGTAGCCCACAGGGGAAACTGGCATGCTGTTATAGATCTCACTAATGCTTTCTTCTCCATCTCTTTGCGTGATAAAGATCACATGCAACAGCTTGCAACGTATTTTACTTCTCCAGGGTTACCTCAGTTTCCCTGTAATGTGCCACTAGTGGGTAGGGTTAGTTCTTCAGCAAGCCAAATTATTCCTAGAAGTTCTTGTCATCCACTATGCTGATGGCATCATCATTGATGGCCTGACTTAAAAACAAGATAACCAGATCCTACGTAAGGTCACAGACACTAGAACACAGACAGGCAGGGCCATCAACCCTAATAAAATATGGGGTCATGCTCAACAAATGTAGCTCTTGGGAGCCACTCAGGATGATAATCAGAGATGTTGGATAAAATTATTAAGGTAATTTTATTTCTAATTAAATCAAACAAAAATTGCTGACCATAGTGACTCCTACTAATAAGAAAGAAGTTCAACAGCTGATAGGCCTATTTAGTTATTGCAGACAACATGTACCACATCTGGATACTCTTGACCTTCATTCAAGGTGACCTGCAAGGTGGCCACCTTTACATAGGAACCCCAACAACAATAGACTCTGGAAACCATGCAAAATGCAGTGACACAGGCCCTACCATTGGGCTGATGGACCCACTAATTCTATGGAGCTATAGGTCTCTGTGACAACTACTCATGAAGATTGGAGCCTATGACAACAATAGATTGTTACTGGGGTATATCAGCCCCTCAAATTTTAGACAAGCAAAGTACCCAAGGCATCATCCACCAGATACACCCCCCTTCAGACAGAAACTCCTAACCTGCTGTTGTGCTTTAATAGAAACAAAGCAACTGACCACTGCAGCATTGCAGGTAATCTTAAAACCTTAGCTGCCAGGCTGGGCGTGGTGGCTCCTGCCTGTAAACCCAGCACTTTGGGAGGCCAAGGCAGGCAGATCACGAGGTCAAGAGATCGAGACCATCTTGGCCAACATGGTGAAACCCTGTCTGTACTAAAAATACAAAAATTATCTGGGCATGGTGGTGCACGCCTGTAGTCCCAACTACTACAGGAGGGATGAGAGGCTGAGGTGGGATAATCACTTGAACCCAGGAGGCGGAGTTTGCAGTGAGCCGAGATCACGCTACTGCACTCCAGCCTGGCAGCAAAGCGAGACTACATCTCAAAAACAAAACAAAAAACAAAAAACCTGAGATGCCTATCTTCATACAGATTTTCATGAATCCTACTGATACAATAATAAAATAAAAGAAAATAAAATAAGGGCACACTCACCAAAGCTCCATTATTAAATAAAAATGATACCTCCAAGAAGGATTCAGATCAGGGTCCCAGGAAGTCAACCTACTCCAGGTATAAGTAACTGCCTTGCCAGAGGGAGCTAAACAGCTCATAGGGGATGTTACTGCACCTGCCTTAACTAAGTGGGGCTCTTGATTCAAAGATGTTCCAGCTCATGGTATGGCTCAGTTGATTAATAGATCTGCAAATTCAAAGCTCATGGAGTCCCATAGGGCACTGCTGCCATCTGTCCAAAGGATGGCCACCTTTGAATTGAAACCAGACAAGGACACTATATGAAATGGATGGAACTCCCAGTAGTAACGAGGGCCTTGCAGGCCACTCCAACAGCAACTCTGCTACATATTTACAAACTCATGGGCTATTACAAACAGGCTAACTGTATGGTCCAATGACTTGCAAATAAATGATTAAACATTAAGGGCCCCCCTGTGTAGGGACAGGGACAGTGACAGCAGCTTACAAACAAGACAAAACAGAAACAAAACTATTCATCACTCATGTTGGTGCCTGTGACACAGGACCATTCAAAAGGGAACAAAATGAAACTCACAAGCTGATCTAGCATGCACTTACCAAATCACCACAATTGTTGTTCCCCCAGGGGCAGAAACATCCCGCATGCACTCTTACCCCCTCTGGCAAGGCAGGTGTTAAGTCTATGACACAGTGGAACATAAAAATTCACCTCAGGTGCAAAAATGGACAAGATTATGAGAATTTACCCTTTAAAAAAGGCAAAAATAAGATAGAATTGTTTAATATCTTTCAGTAACCCCTGGCCTTGCAATATGGAAAACTGGGCTAAATTAACCAAGACATAGGCCTCACATGAGTGTGGAATATTAACCACTTAGGACCCCTTGTTTTCAGTCATGGATTCTGATACATTGCCATGGTACATATTCCAAACAGGAGACTGCCTTTCTAGTGTGCCATGTAAACATAAGTGCCACTGTTGTAACCTTCAGAAAACACCTCTGCCATATTTTTAGACATCCAGAAGGATTTTAATTCACTGAAGGTACCACATTCACTGCACAAACCACACAATAACTGACACAGTCCCACCACATAAGACAAATGTTTTGTACTCTCTGGGCAAACGGGGCAGTAGAGCAATTGGATGGGTGGTGTAAACCATGAACACACAAAGGCCATCAAAAGGTCAACTAACTGCGTCATACTCTCCTTTAACAAAAGCCATTTGGACACTAAATACTGACGCAGGATATTTCCCAGACCCCTTCATGGGACTTGAGAGAGTGGTGCCCCATTTACTCAGCCTGCCACTCTCAACTCCTCTTTGGAGGGCGTGCGTGAGCAAATGAGGCAGGACTGGAGTACACAAGTGCTGGAACCAGCTGGCTGCTTTGGCGCCAGGAGGAGTAAACTCCATGCACTGGACCCGCTGTGTTCCAACCCTCGCGGGAGGGAGCACCCAGGTAAGTGGGTGCAGGAGCTAGGGCAAGCACTTTTCAGTGCTGGCAGGAGCAAATTCCATGCAAGCCCCAAGGCAGCATCAAAGAGTGTATGCTTGTGACCTATGAAGCCAGAGAGTGTGTTACAGTACTCTTTTAGCTCTGCTGTCCACAGACGGCTTAAGTATTAACAGCTTAGTGGACCCTCTGCCTCTTTGCATGAGGCAGCTGCCTTCCACCAGTGAGGGCAAAGGGACAGTGTGTCAGCTTTTTGTATCCACACTCGTGGATCCCAAGCTCTTGTCCCTCATCCAGGAAAAAAAAATGAGGGTGCATGAATGAATTGAAGGATGGTAAATGTGGTGGATTTTATTGCTGATGAAAGTGGCTGTCAGTGGAAAGGAGAGCTGAAAAGGGGATGGGAGGAGGGTAGGTAAACTTCCTCTGGAGTGCAGCCATCTCCAGCCGGATTCTTCTCTAAAGTTATGCCATCGAGCCATCCCTCTGAAGTCAAGCTGCTCTCTCTGATGTCAGCCATAGTCCCCAACACCCAGCTGCTTCTTTTCTCTGCCAGCTGAGTCGGGGGTCTTTATAGGCACAGGATGGGGTGGGGCAGAGACATGGGTGG